>NC_057813.1:485479085-485589690 GCF_018294505.1 Triticum aestivum
TTCTTCTTCTTCTTCTTCTTCTTCTTCTTCTTCTACACTCTTATGTGATGCTATTGAACACAATGGCATCATCTACGCGATCGACAAAGCAGATGGCACCACGTATTGCTGGGACGGCGCGTGTAAGTTGTTTCCTTCTCATGTTAACGATGACGCCATGACACTGTTTGAACTTTTTGTGATGATTGGCATATCCATGTTTGAGCAGAATTTGAGTAGAACTATGGCAACGTATTAGCGACGCCGTAAGTCACCTATATTTGGAATGAGTTAATTCATGTGATTGTGACCATGTCATTACAGCCAATTTGTACCCCTGAATAATCAAACAGTTAGGAATATATGGATATTATCCTTATTTTACAGTAATCTATATACTACTACTAAATATGAGTGTGTATCAATGGCCATGTTAGTTTCCTCATTTTCATGATGTAGAAACATGCACCACACTGTTGGTTTCATCTAACCATACATTGGGGAAGTAAATGTGCATATGGAGAACTCTATATTTGGAAGTAGTGAAATCCTGCAATGCTTACCATGTGTACATACCTATATTCTCCCTTCAGCGATCAATTGCTAGAATAATATCCTCACAAAAAATTTGCCCACAGAACACGAGTATATAACAATGCATGGTCTGTTAGTTACCTTGAAGAATTTGTTTGTGAGGACAGAACATGATTACATAACATGCATGACATGGTAGTTTCCTGTGAAGAATCGATTGCGAGATAACATGAGTATAACCATGCATGGCACTTCTATATTTTCGAACCCAGTATACATTTCCCTGTATTTTCCTCCCAGTTCCAACAGGGACATATCAATGGTGTTTCTTGCATTATCCTACTCATACTCTGAACAATGTTGATCTTACATTAACAATGCATGTCCTTTTTCATATGATGCAGTGTCCCTACAGTTACTGCCCTTTGTAATCACACCACCTTTGCCAAAAACGGGGAAGCACAACTAGTTCCTCGCTCGATCAGACGACGGCAAAAGACTGATGATCATTCAGACACATGAGCCGGAAAAGTTATATTGCAAAAACCCCACTGTATACAAGCACCGTGAAATACGTGAGTATCCGCACAATGGTTGTTACGTCTATGAGCAGGATACCAGCTTGTTGGGGCCTTCAGGATTTTTTAGTTGGAGGCGGGTAAACAGCCTTGGTTCACACTCTCTGTTTCTCAGACTCAATTATCCGATTAACCATGAGATCACCATTGGCAAGGACCTTGATGGCAGAGAGGCTCTGTTTGCTATGGAAAACTGTGTCTGCACGGCGAGCCCTAGGAGTTCGGGAGCAAACTCCCCCGATTGTCAACGATACAACCTGCAGCCAAAAGAAGGTGAGAATGACAAAGGCATCCGGATTAAATTTGATCCTTGGATGTCTCAATTACGACATGCAGTGATGTGGTTCAAGCCTTCAGGTTGATAGGTAATTGGGCTATTGCATCAAAAGGGTGGAGTACTGGTGTCTCCGGATCACTCGTCGCTGAAGCGGGGCTGCAAATTATGATGGTGTTGGATCTGATATTCGAATGACTTTGTTGTATTTGCTGCTGGTTCTGGATGGGTAGTTCTTTCTTTTGTTATGCATATTCCTTGTCATTTGGTCATCCTCGTCTATGTCACTCTTACTATGTAATAGTTGCCTCTGTTTAGAATGTCATTCTCGTCTGGATCACGAGAGTCTGAGCGCTGCAGATGGGTGCGTTTTGGTGGTGTAGCAAGACTTCTTATGAACTATCATGTCTTGTTGTTTATGTCAGTAGTAGTCACTAGTCAGTGTTTGAATGTTGTATATATCGTTGTTTCGAACTATTTATTGTCTCAAACTACTGGTGGGCTAAATGAAAGCATCACCATTCTCCAGTGTTCAGAGTATATCTCCTTTTTTCAAGTTATATAATTTGAGCTCAGTGTCTTTTCGATGATGTACACTTGTTTGGGCCAGTGAGGTGTCGTTGAATATGGGCAGAGTAGTAACGCAACGCCAAACAGGTCAATTATGACTCTCAGGCCGGGATCTCAAAAGATCCTTAAAAAAGGCTGGGCTCTCCAAAATAGAAAGATTAAGGACTCCTAGGCCGACATGTGGGCGCCACCGGTGTTTTCGTGCGCTTGCCGCCGAGAGAACATTGGCGTGTGCTCGAAATTCATGCTACCTTTTCATCCCCAATCTCCCGCCCCTCCCCCACCTCTGGAATCTCGATTCCTACTCCAGTTCCCCCAAATCCCCCTCCTGTACTCCCTGTACTCAAGCGCACTATCATGTCACCGGTCAACGCGGATCTCGGAGCCGGAGATCCTGAGGTCCGTCCTGCCTTCAGTCGCTGCGTGCTATCGCTCAACAGTGGCATGGCAGCGCTTGACGACCAGTTTGCCGGCAAAGTGCTGATGGTAACCATCAACGGCGACCGGGCTCCCGTCTCGCCGGACGACCTTGTCAAAGCTCTTGGCATTGCGCACGGCATCCAAATAAGTGACTTGTCATCGAAGTCTGTCTGCCACCGGCTGATTTCTTCGTCAGGTTCCGGACAACTTTCGACTGTAGTCGTGTGTTTGAATCTTCCCGACGTTTGTTCTGTGATGGCGCGCTGGTGAGCTTTGATAGGTGGCACCCAGGATTGGGCTCGGTGCTCTTTGAGCTTGAGTTTTTAACAAAGCTTAGAGCATCTCTAGTCGCGCCCCCAATAGGCCCCCCAGGCGACTTTTTCGGCGCCGACGCCAAAAAAAACACCCCAGTCGCGCCCCCAGGACGACGGAAAGCGCCGGTTCGGCCCTTTTTTCCACCCAGCGGCCGCAGGCCAAACCCCGCGCGCTGGGGGCGCTGGGGGTCTCTGGTGCAAGGGAAAGCATTGTTGGCCCATGCCATCAGGTGAAAAGTCAAGATTTTCTTCCCCGACTCGCTCCCGGCTGCCACTAGCTATATCCCGGCGCTGCCCGCCGCCCTTCACCGGTAGATAGACATTCCCCGCCAGAAAAAAAGCAGAGGTTCGCCACGGCAGCCCCACTAACAGCAGCTGGGCGTTTCCGGCCGCCGTTTCCGGCCGCAGAGGGGCAGTTTAGCGGCGGGTGCACGCCCACCGGGTGCAAGGTGTTCGGCGATTTGCCTGCCTCGGCGATGGACTCGGATGATGAGGAAGCGCTCGCCACGCTGCTGGAGGAGGAAGCCAAGGTCGACGTCCAGGAAGAAGATCATCTCATGGTGCTCGCCGCCCTCGCCCAGCTCCTGACGAGCAATGAAAAGCCGCAGCGAGGTGGCTCGGCGCCAGGGCGGGTGAAAGCAAAGAACCAGCATCGTCTCGAAGTCTATTGCATGCTCTACTCCGACTACTTCGCCGATGCTCCACTTCACGGCGACAAAACATTTTGGCGCCGTTACCGGATGAGCAGAAAGCTTTTCCTCAGGATTGTGAATTCCATCCGGGAGTTCGACAACTACTTCAAATGAAAGATGGATTGCACCGGCAAACTTGGATTCACCTCGATCTAGAAATGCACGACAACGATGAGGATGCTTGCATATGAAGCTCCCGGTGACTCACAGGATGACTATGGGTGTATGGCCGAGTCCACCAGCATAGAGTGTTTCTACAAGTTCTGTCGGGCAGTGGTGGCAGTGTTTGGACTGCAATACTTGAGAACACCCAATGCGGAAGACACTGCTCGGATCCTAGCACAAAATGCAGCAGGAGGATTTCCTGGGATGCTTGGAAGGATCGACTGTATGCATTGGAAATGGAAGAATTGCCCATTTGCTTGGCAGGGGATGTACAAAGGCGCCAAAGGCGGTTGCAGTGTGGTACTTGAGGCGGTGGCCACACAGGACCTCTGGATTTGGCACTCCTTCTTTGGTATGCCAGGAACTCACAATGAGATCAATGTGCTGCAGTGCTCTCCTGTCTTTGCCAAGCTTGTTGAAGGTCATTCTCCTCCGGTGAACTTCGAGATCAGTGGGCGGCACTACAACAAGGGGTACTATCTAGATGATGGCATCTATCCGAGATGGTCGACATTTGTGAAGACCATCAAAAACCCTGTGCCTAGAGGCAAGAACACCTGGTTTGCGAAGATTCAGGAGGCTTGCAGGAAGGATGTCGAGCGGGCATTTGGTGTTCTCCAATCTCGATTTGATGTTGTCCGGTACCCCGCTTAGACCTGGTCAAAAGATCAAATGTGGGAGATCATGACCTGCTATGTCATCTTGCACAACATGATCATTGAGAGCGAGCAGGAAGAGCCATTGTTTGATACTGAACCATACCACAGGCAGGGTCCTCTTGCCCAAGTTGATCACCAGCTACCAGCAACCTGGACTGCCTACCTCAGTATGTGTCAGGAGATCCGAGACCCACATGTGCATCATCAACTATAGCAAGATCTGATAGAGCACCTATGGAGGCTCAAGGGCGACGCGGGGCGCGACGTGTGATGAAATATGAGTTCTTATTTGTTGAACTATATAATTTGCATTGACCTATTTGTTGTTGAACTATTTTGTTGAAGTATTTGATTTTTTTGTGATGAAATATATGATAAAAAATATTTATGTTGCTAATTGAACGCCGAGCCACGGCGAATGACGCCGAATATGGGCCTATTTCCGCCCATATGGGCTTTATATTCGCCGACAAGTGGGCCAACATCGGCGCCTGGGGCCGAGCTGGGGGCGACGACTGGGCGCAAAATCGCCCCCAGCTCCGAATGTATCGCCTGCTCGCCCTCAGGGGGCGATTTTTAGGCGTCCTGGGGGGGGCAATGGCTGGAGATGCTCTTACCTTCCACGGAATGCCTCGACGTGCTTGGGACAGCGAGTCCATGAATGAGCTGATCAACGACCTTGGAGGTGAGCTCGTAAGTATGTTTGTTCCTCCAGACAGCTGGGCTCTGATGGTTATGGCATGGATGAAGAAGCCGTCCACCATACCGAAGGTGATTGGTGTTGAGATACCGGTGCAGGAATCAGGGTTGTACTATTCATGGCCACCAAGGCCGCAGTGGACTGCATTAGGGATGTACCTATATCGAGTGTTCGTGCATGTCAAAGAAGTGGTCAATCCATCAATCGAAGTCCTGCTGCCACTGCTGGTGCCAGGGTCCGTCGATGATGTCCATTACAGGAGTCAACGTCAGACTTTCCCCATGTTGCTCGGAACGATGGATGGCACAAGGCCTACTCCATCGCGCGGCGGAGGCCACTGCTTCTTTGGGAGAAGAGGCAGGGCTGGCTGCCTGGATGTGCTCTAATTTGAGGTAACAACTAAATCTTGTCAGATACTAGTTCAATCCGAGCTATGGGTGTGAAGCACTGATATGCCAGTACATTTAATTGTGACATGTTCTAATTTTGTACCTGAACTTTTTTTAGAAATGGCTGTACGTCAACTTAATGTGCTAGCAGAACTTATTGTGTTGTCTATCTGTTTTCTTTGCACGGCATTCAAGATATGTCCCCGTCATTGATAAAGACGATGAACCATTATGTATGACTTCGTTGGTTTCAACATAGCCCTACCCGTAGTGATCCACTGCTTCCATCCTGATTGTGTCGCCTGCGTGAAATTTTTGTATGCAAGTTCAGTGTGCTATGATGTTCTATATGATTGTGTCAACTATATAAGTTTTTACTGAGCATCAGCAATGCATATGGATGAAAGATGTATTTACGAGCATCGACCGATGGGTCTCTCTCTCTCTCTCTCACACACACACACGCACAAGTGGGACCCGTTGAATTATTTATTTGCTCGTTACAACTTTTAATTAGGTTCCACTATAATCTAATTTTTTTCTTAAGTTATTAATTGAGCTCAGTGACTTCAAAAAGTTGTACATAAGCCTTGTTTGGGCCTCTCCGGCGTTGCTGAATGTGGGCTGAGTAGCCATGTTAGGTTGTATTGTACTACACAGGCCTTTTTTTCAACATCAGCAATGCAACTGGGCCGACAGTTGTACACAATATCCGGGTCAACTTGTTATTCTCCGCCCCGCTGGGCTGCAAACTTTCCTAGGAGGTATGCATTAGGCTTAACAAGAAAATGGACTTTAAGAAATAATAAATGGGATGTAATTATAATAACTGGGTAGTAACTTTGCACCAAACGCGTAATTAGTTTAAAAAATAAATTATTTTTGGAATTTGAAAATTTTAATTTCATTACTTGTTGCGCGCGTAATATTTCGTTGGATTTTAACGTAATACAACTTTATTTTGAAATTATATTTAACCTGACTAGAAATTTCAGATAAAAATATTTCGGATCCCATCAAAATGTGGGAATTTTTTTTGAATTCTATTTTGACCGATTGTTTGAAATTATTAATCGTTGTCCTAGCTAGAAGTTGGGCCGTACTTTTAACAAACTATAAATGGGCTATAGTAAATTCCATTAGAATTAAAAAAAATGGGATGTACATTCTTACAAATCGAAAATGGGCTATATCATCTCTGCCAAATCCGAGCTGTGGGCCTACTAAGTTGACGCGTACCAAGGGCTTTGTTAACTTAGTCAATATAAACGATTCTAGCTGCAGTGACCGTACGATGTCCATCCAACGACCGTAGTGCTTCTTCAACCTCTGGTCTTCTTGCTCCAGCCGCCCAAAGCAGCGCCGGTCGTGCCGCGTGCTCCTGCCTCCCGTGGCCGGCTGTGATGCCGCGGAGGCCTCACCGCCCTGTACTACTCCCATCGCTAGTCAGGCCATCCCTCTACTCACCCACACCCCCTGTTATTCTGCGGCAATGGCAGCCTCACACCGCAACCGAACCAGTGAACCCTCGTACTCCTCTCCGCGCGGGCTTCCACTGTTGTGTCTTCCCTGGCTCCGTGTCGTCCCCTTCCTAGGCCTCGCCGTCATCCACCACCTTAGTGCTCTCGGCGGGGCATGGTCAACGTGGTCAATGACCGACTTCCATCAGAAGTGTACTATACGTGGAGAGGCTGACAGCTGGGTCCACGGCGGCCTCAAGGAAGTGCCTCCTTATTATGCGCAAAATAATTACTCCTCCACCTGACAGCAGGGACTCACCGGACGGGCCACCTTATTTTGCAAAAAAACGTTTCCCCCCTGACTGCTGGGACCCATCGGACGGGCCACCATATTTCACGAAAAAAATGTTCCCTCCGCTGTCAGCTCGGACCCACCGGAAGTGCCTCCTTATTATGCACAAAAAAATGAATACTCCCCCTGCTAGCTGGGATCCACCTTGGTGGGAGGCTGACTTGTAGGCCTACTAAGTTGACGGGGACAAAGGGCTTTGTCAACTTAGTCAATATGAACTATTTTAGCTCCAGTGACCGTACGATGTCCATCCAACGGCCGTAGTGCTTCTTCAACCTCTGGACTTCTTGCTCCAGCAGCCCACAGCAACGCCGGTCGTGCCGCATGCTCCTGCCTCCCATGTCCGGTTATGCTTCCGCGGAGGCCTCACCGCCCCCTACTATTCCCACCACTGGCCAGGCCCTACAGCGACGGAAGCCTCACACCGCAGCCGAACTAGTGAACCCTCGTACTCCTCTCCGCGCGGGCTTCCACCTTCGCATCTTCCCCGGCTCTGCGTCGTCCCCTTCCTAGGCCTCACCGTCGTCCACCGCCCTGGTGCTTGATACGTCTCCAACGTATCTATAATTTATGAAGCATTCATGCTATTTTATTATCTGTTTTGGATGTTTATGGGCTTTATTATACACTTTTATATTATTTTGGGGACTAACCTATTAACCGGAGGCCCAGCCCATATTGTTTTTTTCTTGCCTATTTCAGTGTTTCGAAGAAAAGGAATATCAAACGGAGTCCAAACGGAATGAAACCTTCGGGAGCGTGATTTTTGGAACGAACGTGATCTAGGAGACTTGGAGTTGAAGTCAAGGAAGCTTCGAGGTGGCCACGAGGGTGGGGGCGCCCCCTACTGGGCGCTCCCCCTATCTCGTGGTTCCCTCGAGCGTCCCTCGACCGACTTCTTTCGCCTATATAAGTCCATATACCCTAAAAACATCGAAGACAACAATAGATCGGGAGTTCCGCCGCCGCAAGCTTCTGTAGCCACCAAAAACCTCTCGGGGGCCCGTTCTGGCACCCTGCCGGAGGGGGAACCCATCACTGGTGGCCATCTTCATCGTCCCGACACTCTCCATGATGAGGAGGGAGTAGTTCACCCTCGGGGCTGAGGGTATGTACCAGTAGCTATGTGTTTGATCTCTCTCTCTCTCTCTCTCTCTCTTGTCCTTGAGGTGATACGATCTTGATGTATCACGAGCTTTGCTATTATAGTTGGATCTTATGATGCTTCTCCCTCTCTACTCTCTTATAATGGATCGAGTTTTCCCTTTGAAGTTATCTTATCGGATTGAGTCTTTGAGGATTTGAGAACACTTGATGTATGTCTTTCCATGCTTATCTGTGGTGACAATAGGATATTCACGTGATCTACTTGATGTATGTTTTGGTGATCAACTTGCGGGTTCAGTGACCTTGTGAACTTATGCATAGGGGTTGGCACACGTTTTCGTCTTGACTCTCAGGTAGAAACTTTGGGGCACTCTTTGAAGTACTTTGTGTTGGTTGAATAGATGAATCTGAGATTGTGTGATGCATATGGTATAATCATGCCCACGGATACTTGAGGTGACAAAGGAGTATCTAGGTGACATTAGGGTTTTGGTTGATTTGTGTCTTAAGGTGTTATTTTAGTATGAACTCTATGATAGATTGAACAGAAAGAATAGCTTCATGTTATTTTACTATGAACTCTTGAATAGATAGATCAAAAAGGATAACTTTGAGGTGGTTTCGTACCCTACCATAATCTCTTCGTTTATTCTCCGCTATTAGGGGCTTTGGAGTGACTCTTTGTTGCATGTTGAGGGATTGTTATGTGATCCAGTTATGTTATTATTGTTGAGAGAACTTGCACTAGTGAAAGTATGAACCTTAGGCCTTGTTTCCTAGCATTGCAATACCGTTTACGCTCACTTTTATCATTAGTTACCTTGCTGTTTTTATAATTTCAGATTACAAATACCCATATCTACTATCCATATTGCACTTGTTCACCATCTCTTCGCCGAACTAGTGCACCTATACAATTTACCATTGTATTGGGTGTGTTGGGGACACAAGAGACTCTTTGTTATTTGGTTGCAGGGTTGTTTGAGAGAGACCATCTTCATCCTACGCCTCCCACGGATTGATAAACCTTAGGTCATCCACTTGAGGGAAATTTGCTACTGTCTTACAAACCTCTGCACTTGGAGGCCCAACAACGTCTACAATAAGAAGGTTGTGTAGTAGACATCAAGCTCTTTTCTGGCGCCGTTGCCGGGGAGGTGAGTGTTTGAAGGTATATCTTTAGATCTTGCAATCGAATCTTTTTGTTTCTTGTTTTATCACTAGTTTAGTCTATAAAATAAAACTAAAAAATGGAATTGAGTTTGTCTCATATGCTTCATCTTTTTAATATCTTTCGTAAGTATGATGAAAAGGAAAATTGTGCTCATGTGCTAGAAGAAGAAGTCTATAAAATATTTGGTACTAAATCTTTGGATGATGAGCATGATTGCAATGTTGTTAGTATGAACTCCTTGAATATCCATAGTACTAATGATGGTTGCACTAGTTATGATGAAAATGTCTCCTATAAGCATGCCGATTTTTGTGGAGTGCATTGGGTTTGCAAGTACACACCAAATAGGGAATATAGATATTGCAAGAGGCATAAGCATTTAGAAACTAAATTGTTGCAAGAAAGGCTTGATGTTTGTGCTGAAAAATTCAATATTTTTCGCCATCCTTGTGAACTTTGCAATGAACATGGTCATTTAAATCTCCAATGCAAATTGTTTCATGGTCGAATGGTGTCCAAAAATTGTGATAACTTGATTACCCTTGAGCATCATAAAGAGATTAGTCTTCTTTTGGGGTATGAAGAAATGGAACGTATAACTGAGGGTATTCCAAAATTTAATCTTGATAGATTTCTCGATTTTGACCTAGAGAAGATTTATATGTTTTGTGCGGTGAATTGCACTGAAAATCCTTATATTGCCAATTACATAAAGAAAATAAAGCAAATAGAAGATGAAGAGAATACTAATGAAAGGGAAGAGACTTCCCATTATCCTCCTATTATTTCTTATGATGAATCAGGTAACAAGGAGGAGCTTTCTATTCAACCAATCTCATCAATAAGGAGCTCAAAGAAGAGGGTTGAACCCACACATGATGTGAGGAAGAGAAAGAAAAAACGAAGAAGCAAAGGTAAAAAGGTATTCCTCCCAAATGATGTTGCTCCTACTACTCATTGTGATGATGATAATTGCTATACTATTGGTGCTATCCATACTATTAATGATGAGAGTGATTATGCTTATGATATGAAAAGGCCCAAGCTTGGGGAAGCTATGTTTGATGAGGATGAAATATTTGAGAATATATTTGCTGCAATTAATGTTTGACCCAAGCTTGGGGATGCTATGTTTAATGAAGATGATATTTTTAGCCTCCCAAGTTTTGATATGCAAAGTTGTTATGATGATAGCATGCCTCTTACTTATGATTATATTGATGAAAGTAGGTTTGGAAGAGTGTCAACTTTAGGAAGTAATGATCCCAGTATTTTGGAGGATGTTGAATCTTATTATGATGAATATGAAAGCGGATTTGGAAGAGTGTCAACTTTATTTAGTGATGATTCCACTATCTTGGAAGAGGTTTCAATCGATTATGATGAGAAGAAAGTTGCTACTTATGATGATTATTCTGATGAAACATATGCTATAAAAGGTAGTGATGATTATATTTGTAAAACTTGTCATTATTATGATTACCCTTTTTCTGAACATTACTCTTTTAATGTGGAAACAATTTATAGTATTCAAGTCTCTTATGATACTCCCACCATTCCGAATGAGAAGAATTTTGCTTATGTGGAGAGTAGTAAATTTTCTATGCTTGTACATCATGAAAAGAATGCTTTAGGTGCTGGTTATATTGTTGACTTCATTCATGATGCTACTTAAAATTATTATGAGGGAGGAAGATATGCTTGTAGGAATTGCAATAATATCAAGTTTCCTCTCTATGTGTTGAAAAATGTTGAAGCTATGCTTGTTTTACCTTCCTATGCTAGTTGATTATTGTTCCCATAAGTTGTTTGCTCACAAAATCCCTATGCATAGGAAGTGGGTTAGACTTAAATGTGTTTGTCATATTCTTCATGATGCTCTCTTTATGTTTCGATTCTTATCTTTTATCTGAGCATCATTGAAATCATCATGCCTAGCTAGAGGCGTTAAACGATAGCGCTTGTTGGGAGGCAACCCAATGTTATTTTTGTTCCTTGCTTTTTGTTCCTGTTTAGTAATAAATAATTCATCTAGCCTCTGTTTAGATGTTCTTTTATGTTTTAATTAGTGTTTGTGCAAAGTAGGGCCTTTGGGAAGACTTGGGTGAAGTCTTTATGATCTTGCTGTAAAAAACAGAAACTTTAGCGCTCACGAGATTAGCTGCCATTTTTTACTGGAGAGTTCTTTTAGGTTGATTATTTTTGCAGTTGATTAATAGACAAATTCCTCAAGTCTACCAATTTATTTCAGAATTGTTGGAGTTACACAAGTATTCGAATGATACAGATTACTACAGACTGTTCTGTTTTTGACAGATCTGTTTTCTATGTGTTGTTTGCTTATTTTGATGAATCTATGAGTAGTATCGGAGGGTATGAACCATAGAGAAGTTGGAATAGAGTAGATATTACACCAGTATGAATTTATAATGAGTTCAAAACAGTACCTAAGTGGTGATTTATTTTCTTATACTAACGGAGCTTACGAGTTTTGTGTTGAGTTTTGTATGGTTGAAGTTTTCAAGTTTTGGGTAAAGATTCGACGGACTATGGAATAAGGAGTGGAAAGAGCCTAAGCTTGGGGATGCCCAAGGCACCCCAAGGTAATATTCAAGGACAACCAAGATCCTAATCTTGGGGATGCCCCGATGGCATCCCCTCTTTCGTCTTTGTTCATCGGTAACTTTACTTGGAGCTATATTTTTATTCACCACATGATATGTGTTTTGCTTGGAGCGTCATTTTATTTTATTAGTATTTGCTTTCTGTTATTTAGAATAATGTTTTGCATCTATATTTTCAATAAAAATGTCAATGGTAGCCTTTACCATGCTTATTTTGCTAGTATACATGTTGCTGTTTCAAAACAGAAAGTTTACCGTTGTTGCAAAAATTCCCTAGAAAAGTGAGAGAACGATATAATATTGAATCTTTTTTGCAAAATGAGCTCTGATAAAGATTATACAATGTAGTATTTTTCTTTAATTTTTTGAGTTACGGAAGTATGATGAATCTTGCATTCTTTACAAACTATACTGTTTTGGCAGATTGTTGTTATGTTTGCATTGTTTGCATATGTTTGCTTGTTTAATGATTCTATTTGAGGATAGGAGTATTAAATATGCAGAGGCATTTACTATGCAATGTTGAATAATAATTTTAGTGATTTGTTATAGTAGAAAATGATAAGGTTTTTGCATTGGTTTATACTTGTTGAGTTTGTTGTGGATGAAGTTTTTGAGATTTAGGAAACCGAGATATAAAAGGAATTAAGGAGACACAAAAGCTCAAGCTTGGGGATGCCCAAGGAACCCCAAGATAATATTTCAAGAAGTCTCAAGCATCCAAGCTTGGGGATGCCCTGGTAGGCATCCCACCTTTCTTCTTCAACAATTATCGGTTAGTATCGGTTGAACCTAAGTTTTTGCTTCTTCACATGAGTTGTGCTATACTTGCAATGCCATTTTTTTTGTTTTGATTTTTGAATAAAATACCAAGATCTGAAATTCTTAAATGAGAGAGAGTCTTCACATAGTTGCATAATTATTTAACTACTCATTGATCTTCACTTATATCTTTTTGGAATAGTTTGTCATTTACTCGTGTGCTTCACTTATATCCTATGAGTAAATGGTTGAATGAGTTGAATGTCATAAATCTGAAATCATATATGTCTCATTTGCTTATCCCATGGGGAGTAATGACTTCACATCTAAGAAGTAGAGGTTGTAAATTTATTGAAGGTTAGCAAGCATTGTATTGGTCATTTGAACAATTCATGAAATAATATTGAAGGAAGAGAGATTTCACATATAAATATACTATCTTAGACATCTTTTATAATTGTGAGCACTAATTAAGTATGGCATGCTAAAGAGTTGATGTTGGACAAGGAAGACAACGTAATGGGTTATGTTTTCTCACATCTTAGTTAAAGTATATTGTCATGGATCATTCAAACATGTTGAGCTTGCCTTTCCCCCTCATGCTAGCCAAAATTTCTTGCACCAAGTAGAGATACTACTTGTGCTTCCAAATATCCTTAAACCCAGTTTTTGCCATGAGAGTCCACCATACCTACCTATGGATTGAGTAAGATCCTTCAAGTAAGTTGTCATCGGTGCATGCAATAAAAATTGCTCTCTAAATATGTACGACTTGTTAGTGTGAAGAAAATAAGCTTTATACGATCTTGTTATGGAAGCAATAAAAGCGACGAACTGCATAATAAAGGTCCATATACAAGTGGCAATATAAAGTGATGTTCTTTTGCATTAATATTTTGTGCATCCAACCATAAAAGCGCATGACAACCTCTTCTTCCCTCTGCGAAGGGCCTATCTTTTACTTTATGTCTTTTACTTTATGCAAGAGTCAAGGTGATCTTCACATTTCCCTTTTTTCATTTTATCCTTTGGCAAGCACCTCGTGTTGGAAAGATCCTGATATATATATATATATATATATATATATATATATATATATATATATATATATATATATATATATATATATATATATATATATATGTCCAATTGGATGTAAGTTAGCATTAAATATTATTGTTGACATCACCCAAAGGTGAATACGTTAGGAGGCAACACTATAAGCCCCTATCTTTCTCAGTGTCCGATTAAAACTCCATAACCATAAGTATTGCGTGAGTGTTAGCAATTGTAGAAGACTTTGATAGTTGAGTATGTGGAGTTTGCTAAATCAAAGCTCTGACATAGACCCTTCCTGAAAATAAGATGAATTGCAATTGTTTGATGACACAGAATGAAGTTTGTTAGTTTTCAAGAAAGTTTATGGTCTATGCTTTAAACATGTGAATAGCTTGTTACTTGATCGTGAGAAGTTTTATGAGATGAACTACTGTTTGACATATAATCATGCTATAAAAGGTGTTGAAATTATCATTGATCAAACTTGTGCACCTGCTAGCATTCACACTTCATAAATTCTTTCTTTTATCATTTACCTACGCGAGGACGAGCAGGAATTAAGCTTGGGGATGCTGATACGTCTCCAACGTATCTATAATTTATGAAGCATTCATGCTATTTTATTATTTGTTTTTGATGTTTATGGGCTTTATTATACACGTTTATATTATTTTTGAGACTAACCTATTAACCGGAGGCCTAGCCCATATTGTTGTTTTCTTGCCTATATATCTCAGTGTTCCGAAGAAAAGTAATATCAAACGGAGTCCAAAATGAATGAAACCTTCGGGAGAGTGATTTTTGGAACGAACGTGATCCAGGAGACTTGGAGTTCAAGTCAAGGAAGCTCCGAGGTGGCCACGAGGGTGCCCCCCTACCGAGCACGCCCCCTTGTCTCGTGGGTCCCTGGAGCGTCCCCCGACCAACTTCTTTCGCCTATATAAGTCCATATAGCCTAAAAACATCAAAGACAACAATAGATCGGGAGTTCCGCCGCTGCAAGCCTCTTTAGCCACCAAAACCCTCTCGGGAGCCGTTCCGGCACCCTGCCGGAGGGGGAACCCATCACCAGTGGCCATCTTCATCATCCCGGCGCTCTCCATGATGAGGAGGGAGTAGTTCACCCTCGGGGCTGAGGGTATGTACCGGTAGCTATGTGTTTGATCTCTCTCTCGCGTGTTATTGAGGTGATACGATCTTGATGTATCGCGAGCTTTGCTATTATAGTTGGATCTTATGATGCTTCTCCCCCTCTACTCTCTTGTAATGGATTGAGTTTTCCCTTTGAAGTTATCTTATCGGATTGAGTCTTTAATGATTTGAGAACACTTGATGTATGTCTTGTCGTGCTTATCTGTGGTGACAATGGGATATTCACATGATCTACTTGATGTATGTTTTGGTGATCAACTTGCGGGTTCAGTGACCTTGTGAACTTACGCGTAGGGGTTGGCACATGTTTTCGTCTTGACTCTCCGGTAGAAACTTTGGGGCACTCCTTGAAGTACTTTGTGTTGGTTGAATAGATGAATCTGAGATTGTGTGATGCATATCATATAATCATGCCCACGGATACTTGAGGTGACAATGGAGTATCTAGGTGACATTAGGGTTTTGGTTGATTTGTGTCTTAAGGTGTTATTCTAGTATGAACTCTATGATAGATTGAACGGAAATAATAGCTTCATGTTAGTTTACTACGGACTCTTGAATAGATAGATCAAAAAGGATAACTTTGAGGTGGTTTCGTACCCTACCATAATCTCTTCATTTGTTCTCCGCTATTAGTGGCTTTGGAGTGACTCTTTGTTGCATGTTGAGGGATTGTTATGTGATTCGGTTATGTTATTATTGTTGAGAGAACTTGCACTAGTGAAAGTATGAACCTTAGGCCTTGTTTGCTAGCATTGCAATACCATTTACGCTCACTTTTATCATTAGTTACCTTGCTGTTTTTATAATTTCAGATTATAAATACTCATATCTACTATCCATATTGCACTTGTATCACCATCTCTTCGCTGAACTAGTGCACCTATACAATTTACCATTGTATTGAGTGTGTTGGGGACACAAGAGACTCTTTGTTATTTGGTTGCAGGGTTGTTTGAGAGAGACCATCTTCATCCTATGCCTCCCATGGATTGATAAACCTTAGGTCATCCACTTGCGGGAAATTTGCTACTGTCCTACAAACCTCTGCACTTGGAGGCCCAACAACATCTACAAGAAGAAGGTTGTGTAGTAGACATCAGTGCTCTCGGCGCGGCGTGGTCAACGTGGTCAAGGAAGGACTTCCATCGGACGTGGACTATACGTGGAGAGGCTGAAAACTGGGTCCACGGCCGTGGCAAGGAAGTGCCTCCTTATTACGCGGAAAATAATGATTCCTCTACCTGACAGCAGGGACCCACCGGACGGGCCACCATATTTCGCGAAAAAAACGTTTACCCCCTGACTGCTGGGACCTACTAGCTACATCTTCGCATGCAAGGAAGTGCATCCATATTACGAGCAAAAAAATGATTCACCCCCTGACTGCTGGGACCCACCAGCTACATCTTCGCACGCAAGGAAGTGCGTCCGGGCAAAAAAACGATTCGCCCCCCTGATTGCTAGGACCCACCAGCTACATCTTCGTGAAGGAAATATGCCCTAGAGGCAATAATAAAGTTATTATTTATTTCCTTATATCATGATAAATGTTTATTATTCATGCTAGAATTGTATTAACCGGAAACATAATACTTGTGTGATTACATAGACAAACAGAGTGTCACTAGTATGCCTCTACTTGACTAGCTCGTTAATCAAAGATGGTTATGTTTCCTAGCCATAGACATGGGTTGTCATTTGATTAACGGGATCACATCATTAGGAGAATGATGCGATTGACTTGACCCATTCTGTTAGCTTAGCACTTGATCATTTAGTATGTTGCTATTGCTTTCTTCATGACTTATACATGTTCCTATGACTATGAGATTATGCAACTCCCGTTTACCGAAGGAACACTTTGTGTGCTACCAAACGTCACAACGTAACTAGATAATTATAAAGGTGCTCTATAGGTGTCTCCAAAGGTACTTGTTGGGTTGGCGTATCTCGAGATTAGGATTTCTCACTCCGATTGTCGGAGAGGTATCTCTGGGCCCTCTCGGTAATGCACATCACTATAAGCCTTGCAAGCAATGTAGCTAATGAGTTAGTTACGGAATGATGCATTACGTAACGAGTAAAGAGACTTGCCGGTAACGAGATTGAACTAGGTATTGAGATACCGACGATCAAATCTCGGGCAAGTAACATACCGATGACAAAGGGAACAACGTATGTTGTTATGCGGTGTGACCGATAAAAGATCTTCGTAGAATATATAGGAACCAATATGAGCATCCAGGTTCCGCTATTGGTTATTGACCGGAAACGGTTCTCGGTCATGTCTACATAGTTCTCGAACCCGTAGGGTCCGCACGCTTAAGGTTTCGATGACAGTTATATTATGAGTTTATGAGTTTTGATGTACCGAAGGAGTTCGGAGTCCCGGATGAGATCGGGAATATGACGAGGAGTCTCAAAATGGTCGAGACGTAAAGATCGATATATTGGACGACTATATTCGGACTTCGTAAAGGTTCCGAGTGATTCGGGTATTTTTCGGAGTACCAGAGAGTTACGGGAATTCGCCTGGGAGTATATATGGGCCTTATTGGGCCATACGGGAATAGAGGAGAGAGGCAAAAAGGAAGGAGGCCTGCGCCCCCCCCCTCTGGTCCGAATTGGACAAGGGGTGCAGCCCCCTTTTCCTTCTTCCTCTCCCCCTCTTTCCCCTTCTCCTACTCCAACAATGAAGGAGGGAGTCCTACTCCCGGTGGGAGTAGGACTCCCCTTGGCACGCCCCCTCCTAGGCCGGTCCCCCCTCCCCCCTTGCTCCTTTATATACGGGGGCAGGGGGGCACCTCTAGGCACAACAACAATTGATCCTTGAGATCTCTTAGACGTGTGCGGTGCCCCCCTCCACCATAGTCCTCGATAATATTGTAGCGGTGCTTAGGCGAAGCCCTGTGATGATAGAACATCAAGATCGTCATCACGCCGTTGTGCTGACAGAATTTTTCCCCGACACTTTGCTGGATCGGAGTCCGGGGATCGTCATCGAGTTGAATGTGTGCTAGAACTCGGAGGTGCCATAGTTTCGGTGCTTGATCGGTCGGGCTGTGAAGACGTACGACTACATCAACCGCGTTGTTATAACGCTTCCGCTTTCGGTCTACGAGGGTACGTGGACACACTCTCCCCTCTCGTTGCTATGCATCACCATGATCTTGCGTGTGCGTAGGAGTTTTTTTTGAAATTACTACGTTCCCCAACAGTGGCATCCGAGTCTAGGTTTTATGCGTTGATGTTATATGCACGAGTAGAACACAAGTGAGCTGTGGGCTGAAAACATGATCATCTCATACAATAAAATATAGCATCACGTCTAACTTGTTTTTATTGTATGAGATGATCATGTTTTGTAACCGAAGTTATCGTCAACTGGCAGGAGCCATATGGTTGTCGCTTTATTGTATGAAATACAAACGCCCTATAATTGCTTTACTTTATCACTAAGCGGTAGCGATAGTCGTAGAAGCAATAGATGCGTAGCGACAACGATGCTACGATGGAGATCAAGGTGTCGTGCCGGTGACGATGGTGATCAGGACGGTGCTTTGGAGATGGAGATCACAAGCACAAGATGATGATGGCCATATCATATCACTTATATTGATTGCATGTGATGTTTATCCTTTATACATCTTATCTTGCTTTGATTGACGGTAGCATTTTAAGATGATCTCTCACTAATTATCAAGAAGTGTTATCCCTGAGTATGCACCCTTGAGAAAGTTCTTCGTGCTGAGACACCACATGATGATCGGGTGTGATAGGCTCTGTGTTCAAATACAACGGGTGCAAAACAGTTGCACACGCGGAATACTCAGGTTAAACTTGACGAGCCTAGCATATACAGATATGGCCTCGGAACACGGAGACCGAAAGGTCGAACGTGAATCATATAGTAGATATGATCAACATAGTGATGTTCACCATTGAAACTACTCCATCTCACGTGATGATCGGACATGGTTTAGTTGATTTGGATCACGTGATCACTTAGATGACTAGAGACATGTTTGTCTAAGTGGGAGTTCTTAAGTAATATGATTAATTGAACTTAAATTTATCATGAACTTAGTCCTGGTAGTATTTTGCAAATTATGTTGTAGATCAATAGCTCGCGTTGTTGCTTTCATATGTTTATTTTGATACGATTCCTAGAGAAAATTGTGTTGAAAGATGTTAGTAGCAATGATGCGGATTGGATCCGTGATCTGAGGATTGTCCTCATTGTTGCACAGAATAATTATGTCCTTGATGCACCGCTAGGTGACGGACCTATTGCAGGAGCATATACAGACGTTATGAATGTTTGGAAAAGCTCGGTATGATGACTACTTGATAGTTTAGTGCACCATGCTTTACGACTTAGAATCGGGACTTCAAAGACGTTTTGAACGTCATGGACCATGTGAGATATTCCAGGAGTTGAAGTTAATATTCCAAGCAAATACCCGAGTTGAGAGATATGAAGTCTCCAACAAGTTCTATAGCTAAAAGATGGAGGAGAATTGCTCAACTAGTGAGCAAGTACTTAGATTGTCTGAATACTACAATCGCTTGAATCAAGTGGGAGTTAATCTTCCAGATGAGATAGTGATTGGCAGAGTTCTCTAGTCACCATCACCAAGTTACTGGAACTTTGTGATGAACTATAATGCAAGGGATGATGAAAACGATTCCTGAGCTGTTCGTGATGCTGAAATCGACGAAGGTAGAAATCAAGAAAAGAACATCCAGTGTTGATAATTGACAAGACCACTAGTTTCAAGAAAAGGGCAAAGGAAAAGAAAGGGAACTTCAAGTAGAATGGCAGCAAGTTGTCACTCCCGTGAAGAAGCCCAAAGCTGGACCAAAGCCTGAAACTGAGTGTTTCTACTGCAAAAGAAATGGTCACTAGAAGCGGAAATGCCCTGAAAATTTGGTGGATAAGAAGAATGGCAAAGTGAACAAGGGTACATTTGATATACATGTTATTGATGTGTACCTTACTAGTGTTTATAGTAGCCCCTGAGTATTTGATACTTGTTTGGTTGCTAAAATTAGTAACTCGAAACAGGAGTTATAGAATAAACAGAGACTAGTTGAGGGTGAAGTGACAATGAGTGTTGGAAGTAGTTCCAAGATTGATATGATCATCATCGCACACTCTCTATACTTTCGGGATTAGTTTTAAACCTAAATAAATGTTATTTGGTGTTTGCGTTGAGCATGAATATGATTTGATCATGTTTATTGCAATACGGTTATTCATTTAAAGTCAGAGAATAATTGTTGTTCTGTTTACATGAATAAAACCTTCGATGGTCATACACCCAATAAAAATAGTTTATTAGATCTCGATCGTAGTGATACACATAATCATAATATGATTCCGAAAGATGCAAAGTTGATAATGATAGTGCAACTTATTTGTGGCACTATCGTTTGGGTCATATCGGTGTAAAGCACATGAAGAAACTCCATAAAGATGGATTTTCGGAATCACTTGGTTATGAATCATTTGATGTGTGCGAACCGTGCCTTATGGGCAAGATGACTAAAACTCCGTCCTCCGAAACAATGGAACGAGCTAGTGCCTTTCTGAAAACAATACATACTGATGTATGCGGTCCAATGAGTATTGATGCATGTGGCGGGTATCGTTATTTTCTGACCTTCACAAGATGATTTGAGCAGATATGAGTATATCTACTTGATGAAACATAAGTCTGAAATAGTTGAAAGGTTCAAAGAATTTCAGAGTGAAGTGGAAAATCATCGTAACAAGAAAATAAAGTTTCTTTGATCTGATCGTGGAGATGAATATTTGAGTTACGAGTTTGGTCTTCATATAAAACAATGTGGAATAGTTTCACAGTTCACACCACCTGGAACACCACAACGTTATGGTGTGTCCGAACGTCATAATCGCACTTTATTGGATATTGTGCGACCTATGATGTCTCTTAGTGGTTTACCACTATCGTTTTGGGGTTATCCATTAGAGACAGCTGCATTCACTTTAAATAGGGCACCATCAAAATCCATTGAGATGACACCTTGTGAACTGTGGTTTGGCAAGAAACCAAAGTTGTCATTTCTTAAAGTTTTGGGCTGCCATGCTTATGTGAAAAAAGTCTCAACCTGATAAGCTCGAACCCAAATCGGAGAAGTGTGTCTTCATAGAATACCCAAAGGTAACTATTGGGTACACCTTCTATCACAGATCCGAAGGCAAGTTATTCATTGCTAAGATGGATCCTTTCTAGAGAAGAAGTTTCTCTCGAAAGAAGTGAGTGGGAGGAAAGTAGAACTTGATGGGGTAATTGTACCTTCTCCCTTATTGGAAAGTAGTTCATCACAGAAATCAGTTCCAGTGATTCCTACACCAATTAGTGAGGAAGTTAATGATGATAATCATGAAACTTCAGATCAAGTTGCTACCAAACCTCGTAGGTCTTCTAGAGTAAGATCCACACCAGAGTAGTACGGTAATCATGTTCAGGAAGTCATGTTACTAGGCCATGATGAACCTACGAACTATGAGGAAGCGATGATGAGCCCAGATTCCGCAAAATGGCTTGAGGCCATGAAATCTGAGATGGGATCCATGTATGAGAACAAAGTATGGACTTTGGTTGACTTGCCCGATGATCGGCAAGCCATCGAGAATAAATGGATTTACAAGAAGACTGACACTGATGGTAATGTAACTGTCTACAAAGCTCGTCTTGTTGCAAAAGGTTTTCGGCAAGTTCAAGGGGTTGACTACGATGAGACTTTCTCACCCGTAGCGATGCTTAAGTCTGTCCGAATCATGTTAGTGATTGCCGCATTTTATGATTATGAAATATGGCAAATGGATATCGAAACTGTGTTCCTGAATGGATTTCTGGAAGAAGAGTTGTATATGATGCAACCAGAAGGTTTTGTCGATCCGAAAGGTGCTAAAAATATGTGCAAGCTCCAGTGATCCATCAATGGACTGGTGCAAGCATCTCAGAGTTGGAATATACGCTTTGATGAGTTGATCAAAGCATATGGTTTTATACAGACTTTTGGAAAGGCCTGTATTTGCAAGAAAGTGAGTGGGAGCACTACAACCTTTTTGATAAGTATATGTGAATGACATATTGTTGATCGGAAATAATGTAGAATTATTCTGCAAAGCATAAAGGAGTGTTTGAAAGGATTTTTTCAAAGAAAGACCTCAGTGAAGCTACTTACATATTGGGCATCAAGAACTATAGAGATAGTCAAGACGCTTGATACGTTTTTTCAATGAGTACATACCTTGACAAGATTTTGAAGTAGTTCAAAATGGAACAGTCAAAGAAAGAGTTCTTGCCTGTGTTGCAAAGGTATGAAATTGAGTAAGACTCAAATCAAGACCACGGCAGAAAATAGAAAGAGAATGAAAGTCATTCCCTATGCATCAGTCATAGGTTCTATAAAAGTATGCCATGCTATGGACCAAACCTATTGTATACTCTGCCCTGGTTTGGCAAGGGAGTACAATAGTGATCTAGGAGTAGATCACTGGACATTGGTCAAAATTATCCTTAGTGGAATAAGGATATGTTTCTCGATTATGGAGGTGACAAAAGGTTCGTCGTAAAGGGTTACGTCGATACAAGTTTTGGCACTGATCCAGATGACTCTAAGTCTTAATCTGGATACATATTGAAAGTGGGAGCAATTAGCTAGAGTAGCTCCGTGCAGAGCATTGTAGACATAGAATATTTGCAAAATACATACGGCTCTGAATGTGACAGACCCATTGACTAAACTTCTCTCACAAGCAAAACATGATCATACCTTATTGGGTGTTAATCACATGGCAATGTGAACTAGATTATTGACTCTAGTAAACCCTTCGGATTTTGGTCACATGACGATGTGAACTATGGGTGTTGATCACATACAGATGTGAATATTGGTGTTAAATCACATGGTGATGTGAACTTGATTATTGACTCTAGTGCAAGTGGGAGACTGAAGGAAATATGCCCTAGAGGCAATAATAAAGTTATTATTTATTTCCTTATATCATGATAAATGTTTATTATTCATGCTAGAATTGTATTAACCGGAAACATAATACTTGTGTGAATACATAGACAAACAGAGTGTCACTAGTATGCCTCTACTTGACTAGCTCGTTGATCAAAGATGGTTATGTTTCCTAGCCATAGACATGGGTTGTCATTTGATTAACGGGATCACATCATTAGGAGAATGATGTGATTGACTTGACCCATTCCGTTAGCTTAGCACTTGATCATTTAATATGTTGTTATTGCTTTCTTCATGACTTATACATGTTCCTATGAGTATGAGATTATGCAACTCCCATTTACCAGAGGAACACTTTGTGTGCTACCAAACGTCACAACGTAACTGGGTGATTATAAAGGTGCTCTACAGGTGTCTCCAAAGGTACTTGTTGGGTTGGCGTATTTCGAGATTAGGATTTCTCACTCCGATTGTCGTAGAGGTATCTCTGGGCCCTCTTGGTAATGCACATCACTATAAGCCTTGCAAGCAATGTAGCTAATGAGTTAGTTACGGAATGATGCATTACGTAATGAGTAAAGAGACTTGCTGGTAATGAGATTGAACTAGGTATTGAGATACCGACGATCAAATCTCGGGCAAGTAACATACCGATGACAAAGGGAACAACGTATGTTGTTATGCGGTGTGACCGATAAAAGATCTTCATAGAATATGTAGGAACCAATATGAGCATCCAGGTTCCGCTATTGGTTATTGACCGGAAACGGTTTTCGGTCATGTCTACATAGTTGTCGAACCCGTAGGGTCCGCACGCTTAAGGTTTCAATGACAGTTATATTATGAGTTTATGAGTTTTGATGTACCGAAGGAGTTCGGAGTCCCGGATGAGATCGGGGATATGACGAGGAGTCTCGAAATGGTCGAGACGTAAAGATCGATATATTGGACGACTATATTCGGACTTCGGAAAGGTTCCGAGTGATTCAGGTATTTTTCGGAGTACCGGAGAGTTACGGGAATTCGCCTGGGTGTATATATGGGCCTTATTGGGCCATACGGGAATAGAGGAGAGAGGCCAAAAGGAAGGAGGCCTGCGCCCCCCCCTCTGGTCCGAATTGGACAAGGGGCGCAACCCCCTTTTCCTTCTTCCTCTCCCCCTCTTTCCCCTTCTCCTACTCCAACAAGGAAGGAGGGAGTCCTACTCCCGGTGGGAGTAGGACTCCCCTTGGTGCGCCCCCTCCTAGGCCGGCCGCCCCCTCCCCCCTTGCTCCTTTATATACGGGGGCAGGGGGCACCTCTAGGCACAACAACAATTGATCCTTGAGATCTCTTAGCCGTGTCCAGTGCCCCCCTCCATCATAGTCCTCAATAATATTGTAGCGGTGCTTAGGCGAAGCCCTGCGACGGTAGAACATCAAGATCGTCACCACGCCGTCGTGCTGACGGAACTCTTCCCTGATACTTTGCTGGATCGGAGTCCGGGGATCGTCATCGAGCTGAACGTGTGCTAGAACTCGGAGGTGCCGTAGTTTCGGTGCTCGATCGGTCGGGCCGTGAAGACGTACGACTACATCATCCGCGTTGTTATAACACTTCCGCTTTCTGTCTACGAGGGTACATGGACACACTCTCCCCTCTCATTGATATGCATCACCATGATCTTGCGTGTGCGTAGGAATTTTTTTGAAATTACTACGTTCCCCAACACTTCGCACACAAGGAATCGTCTGAAAGTCGGGACCCACCTGGTCGAAGCGTACATAGCATTGTCATTCCGGTCGCGAACGTGTATGTACATACTGGTCGATGTAGAGGCGCGCACGTGTCGTAGTAGAGGCACGCACGTAGCATGTACACGTACGTACAATGGCCAGGGTGCAAGAAAGTAAATACGGCCACATACATACATACGGGCGGGGTCTCGAACGCCTACTCGCGCATACGTACGGCCAGGGCTCGTGTACATGGTTGGGTTGGAATGGAGAAACTGCGTCGTCGTCATGTTCATGGGGAGGCAACGGTATGCGTCGTGTTCATGGGGAGGTAACGGATTGCTCGTGTTCATCGGGAGGCAACAGAACGCGTGGGAGACAACCATCTTGGGCGGAACAGGCAATGGAAACGAGGCCTGGCATACCACACAACGGAGGAAACGGCCTTGTGTTTGACCGGCCACGTTTGAAACGGGGTCCTGTTCATCGGGAGGGGTCTGGCGTACCGCAAAATGGAGGAAATGAACTTGTGTTGGACCTCCTACAGTCGAAACGGGGTCCTGTTGATCGGGAGGGGTGTGGCGTACCGCACTACAGAGGAAACGGACTTGTGTTGGAGTGCTACGGTTGAAACGGGGGTCCTGTTCATCAGGAGGGGTGTGGCATACCGCAAAACGGGACTCCACGGGATATTGTTCATCTCCACCGGAGACCTCCTCCAGCCTCCACGGGCTACTGTTCATCCACCGTCAACCTCCTCCAGCCTCCACCTGCGATTGTTCATCCACGGGCTCCTGTTCATCCAGCCTCCACCGCGCGCTACTCCACCGGCTACTGTTCAACCACCACTCTCCATGGGCTCCTATTCAACCACCCCTCCACGGGCTACTGTTCATCCACCCCTCCACCATCTACTATTCATCCATCCCTCAAGGGGTCGTCCTGTTCATCAAGCCCTCCACAGGGTCCTGTTCATCCAGCCCCAACTGGCTCGATCGATCGGGGTCCTGTTCATCCACCCCCACCACTCACTGTTCATCCACCCCCCTCGCAACGCTCACTGTTCATCCAGAGGCAGCACCGATCGGCTTCAGTTAGCAGCAGAAGCGAAGGAATCGCTCGATCAAGTTCAGTTATCAGCCATCAATCGATCGCTTGGGTTCAGTAACGCGTAGCTTGCAGTGCAATCGCTCGGGTTCAGTTAGAGCCCAAGGCCTCGCTCGGGTTCAGTTAGAGCCCAACGCCTCGCACACACGCGCATACGTGTACGAGAGAAACACGCATCGCTTGGCCCTGACCACCCACCATAACCGGGAACATCCCGATATTTTCCTCGCCCTCGCTTCTACCTCGGTTTTTTCCGTCATGGACGGCCCAAAGAATGTCATGCAGCTGCGTCTCCGGCCCGCCCAAGACGAAAAGCCCATTTTCTGTCATGATTTTTTGTCATAGAAGTAGGAGCCCACCACATATATGATTATATCGGGTTTTGTCACAGTTATCGTCATAGAAGTGTCATAAGTATGACAGGAAAAAAATTCGTTCGGCCCAAAATGTCACGGATGTGTCTTTTTTTTGTAGTGATATCATCACTTACAAAAATGAAGTGCAGGAAGTCTTCAAACAATTTTCCTCAAGAGCATCTACGAACTTCAGTGTGAAGATCAAGCATATTAGGAGTGATAATGGAACCGAGTTCAAGAACACTGGTCTCGATGAATATCTTGATATACTTGGTATTACTCAAGAGTTATCTGCTCCCTATACTCCTCAGCAAAACGGTGTCGTGGAGTGCAATAACAGAACTCTTGTTGAGATGGCTTGCACTATGCTTATGAATACAAGACTCCACAGTGTTTTTGGCCAGATGCTATTGATACTGCATACCACATAATCAACAGGGTATATCTTCACAAATTCTTCAAAAAGACCTCATGTGAACTCCTCACTGACAAGAAACCCAATGTAAGTTATTTCAAAGTCTTCGGTGCTAAATGCTGGATTAGAGATCCTCACCACCACTCTAAATTTGCACCGAAAGCACATGAGGGTTTTATGCTTGGTTACGGAAAGGACTCGCACACCTACAGAGTCTTCAACACCTATCATCACAAGGTTGTTGAAACTGTAGATGTGCAGTTCGATGAAACTAATGGCTCGCAAAGAGAGCACCTACCTCCTGTGCTAGTTGAAATGTCACCTGAGGAATCCATCAAGTTCAAGGCTACTGAGGATGTCATTCCTACCGAAGAATCTGCTGAAGAAGTCATTCCGGATCGTGATGAAAATCACGCTGGTGCTACTGAAGAAAATGGCCCTGAAGAAATTGTTGGGCCTAATCAAAGTCGTCAACCTGCTCATCCTCACGTTGCAAACGAAGTGCAGATTGAGAGAATTATCAATGACATCAACGCACCAGGTCCTCTCACGCGTTCAAAAGCATCACATTTGTCTAACTTTTGTGGGCTTTTTGTGTTTGTCTCTATCATAGAGCCCACCAAAGTTGATGAAGCATTCATGGAATCTAAGTGGATTCAAGATATGCAAGATGAATTGCATCAATTCGAGCTCAACAATGTGTCGGAGCTTGTCAAGCAACCAGACTCACGCAAGCACAACATCATTGGCACCAAATGGATCTACTACAACAAACAAGATGAAAATGACCTTGTGGTGAGGAATAAGGCTCATCTTGTAGCTCATGGCTACACACAGATTGAAGGGATTGATTTCAATGAAACTTTTGCACCTATTGCTAGACTTGAAGCTATTCTCATATTGCTTGCTTATGCTAACCATCATAATATCATCTTACATAAAATGGGTGTTAAAAGTGCATTCCTCAATGGTAAGATTGAGGAAGAAGTATATGTTGCTCAACCACAAGGTTTTGCGGATACAAAGTTTCCAGATCACGTCTACAGACTCAACAAGGCCCACTATGGCCTCAAGCAAGCACCTCGGGCATGGTATGATACATTGAAGTAATTCCTCGTGAAGAAAGGCTTCAAACCCGGTTCACTTGACCAAACTCTTTTCACCAAAGCATATGATGATGAATTATCCGTGTGCCAAATCTACGTTGATGATATTATCTATGGTTGTACTGACCAACGTTACAATGACGAATTTGCCCATATGATGAGTGAGGGATATCAAATGTCCATGATGGGAGAGTTGAAATTCTTCTTAGGTCTTCAAATTCGTCAACAACACAATGACATATTCATATCCCACGAGAAATACCTCAAGGATGTGTTGAGGAAATTCGGCATGCAAGATTGCAAAGGCGTCAAAATCCCTATGCCCACAAATGGCCATGTATGCACCGATGAAAATGGTAAAGACTTCAATCAAAAGGTATATTGCTCCATGATTGGCTCTTTATTGTATCTATGTGCATCTAGATCGGATATTATGCTTAGTGTTTGCATGTGTGCCCGATTTCAAGCTACACCGAAGGAATCACACCATAAGGCTGTGAAGCATATTCTTCGATATCTAGCTCACACTCCAACACTTGGATTAAGGTATCCCAAGGGCTCTTCTTTTGATCTCATTGGATATTCTGACTCTGACTATGCTGGTGATCGGGTGGACCGCAAGTTAACATCAGGCACATGTCATTTCCTCGGATGATCCTTGGTATGTTGGTCCTCGAAGAATTAGAACTGCATATCACACTGTACTGTTGAAGCTGAGTACATTGCTGCTGGATCTTGATGTGCTTAATTGCTATGGATGAAGCAAACCCTCAAGGACTATGGCATCAATGTGAAGAATGTGCCACTCTACTGTGACAATGAGAGTGCTATGAAGATTGCTCACAACCCAGTTCAGCACTCGAAGAGAAAGCACATCTAGATTTGTCATCATTTTCTTTCTGATCATGTGTTGAAGGGCGACATCTCCATCGACCACGCGAATACTGAAGATCAGCTGGACGATATCTTCACAAAGCCCTTGGATGAGAAGAGATTTAGCAATTTGCGGTGTGAGCTAAATATCTTAGAATCTTAGAATGTTCTTTGAAAAGGACACACATCCTAACACTTATGCAAATTTGATGACTTAGATGTGCAACACACGAAGTAATGTTTTTCTTCAATCAATAAAGACTAACCCTCTAAGTGTGAAGAAATTAATGAAGAATATGATTCTCAGAACCCTACGACAATTGTACGCGGTGTCTGAAATCATCATTCTTATACGGTGGGTTACGCCACCAACCAAAGTTGAGAATCTTCAATTTGCACTTTGCAATTTCCTCCGTCTTTCTATCATTGTTCTTCGTTGATATATATATATATATATATATATATATATATGTGTGTGTGTGTGTGTGTGTGTGTGTGTGTGTGTGTGTGTGTGTGTGTGTGTGTGTGTGTGTGTGTGTGTGTGTGTGTGTGTGTGTGTGTGTGTATTTGACTTTTTCATGTCCTCTACAACATTCAGTTATAGCTAATTCTTCAAGTTGCTTTTTCAACTAAGTGAATGTGATCGGACTCATTCCCCCTCTATGCTAAACTCAACCCAGTCTGTTCACAAATTCTTCATGTGCGTTCTATTTGAATCCCGTTAAAAATCTTCACTGTGTCTTTGACAACTGAAGAATTTGCGAATGAAACATTAAAATTTTCATATCTGATTTTTTCGGCTTTTGTCGCTCAAATCTTTCCGCATCCCATGACTGGATTAAACAACTCACCCACGATCTCACATGATCTCTACCTCTCTGTACGTGGGTTACGCATGTCGCTAGGATGGGAAGGGTCAGGGGCACGTTCGTCCAAATTCTTCGGATGAACAGTTTTTCACTTCCTTATAAATACCCCTCCCCTTGCACCTCAGTTCATTTAATCCGCTCGACCTCTCCCTCTACCGCTCAAGCTCTCTGACCTAGCGCCGCCGCTAATCTCCATCATCACCGGTGAGGAAGAGCTTAGCTGCCTCGACCTCGTCGCCGTTGTACTCGCGCCGGCCGCGGAAATCTTCACCTGTGCTGTCGCCATAGTTGTCTTCCTCCGCCAAGTTAGGGCGTGGAAGATCTGAACGGACGAGCTTCTCCAGTTTATCTCTCTGTTTGTTGCGTTCTTCGTCAAGGGTAAATAAAACTCGCTTTTACTTCCCTTATTGATTCTGATGATTTACACAAAATCTTCAAAAGGTGTTTATTCTTCAATCTTCATATTCCTAAACACTACAGTTGCATCTGTTCTTGATCTTTCTCTCTAAGATGTACTTTTCTTCAAGATTACTCAATTGTGTGGATTTCCAATCTATACAACTCTGGAACCTAAGACAAGAACTCTTAGTGAAATTCTTCAAGACTCCTTGGTCAAATTCCTCAAACTTGATTCCATTTAAAAACAAATTCTGAGAACGCATATGACCTCTTCAAATTCTTCGCACCTATACTATGTTCACAGGTACACATTTCTGTTGCTGAATCACTAGGTTCTCATCAACTTAACTCATTTGCAGCATTCCTCGGAAAAAAACTGCATACTTCCTCAGAGATATCTATTGTTCAGAATCCTCAGCTGAAGAAAATGGCTAAAGAAAAGCGTCCTCAAAAGGGAGGCAAGAGGCCTGAGAAAAACACAGTGTTTGAAATCCCTGAAGATATCTATGCAGGCTACTGCACTCCTGATGAGGACACTCATGGCAAGGAGAATAAAAATTAGCGCAAAGTGCGCATTCAGTGGATTGAACAAAGATAGGCACGGGAATGGAGGGATTACCGCTATGTAACTCCCAAGTACATGAAGAAATTTGCTGTAAATCCTCCATGCCCAAGACCTCCACTGGCACCAGGCCAACAAGCCGATCCCTCAAGCATCAGAAGAGGTGAGGAATTTCCAAAAGAATGGGCCAAGCGCCAAAGGAAATTGGCTAAAGTAGCAAAGGAGGCAGTGAAGAAATTCAACGAAGATTCTGCTGCTTCTGCTGCTTTTGAACCCTCTGCTAGTCAGCCTAAGAAGGCTATGAAGAAGAAATCTGATGTGAATCCATCTTCTTCTGCAATGCCCTCACGGCCCAGCTCCTCAATGCCCTCACGGCCCAGCTCCTTGAAACCCTTAGGGTCTTTTTCTCAAGAAAAGCCTCAGTTGCACCAACAAAGTCCTCAGCACTAGTGCATCTTGCCACGTGCCAATGGACTATAGGCTTTTCAATTGCTTCAGGGGCTTCAGCAAGTTCCTCAACACAGCCGTAGCTGCTGAAGACAAAGGCCACTGCTGGACGCGGCACAAGGCCAAGTCCTCACAAGAAGCAGGTCGCCTTTGATGTTCCGTCATCTGAAGACGAAGCTGATGATGAAGAACTGGCTCAAATCATCAGAGACCGACAAAACCACCAATGTTGCACTTGAAGAACAAACCAGTCCAGCTGAAGAATCTGTCGCTGCGCCTGAAGAATCTGAACATACCATGGCAACTGACACAGTTGTGCCTGAAGAATCTGTGCCCCTTTCATATGCTCCTCCTGCACAATCTTCACAGATGAAAAGCACCATCCTTCCTTCTGCATCAGGAGCGAAGAAAACAAAGGCTACTGAAAGGGCAGCAGCTAAGAAGAGGAAAGCATCAGATGCCTCACAGTCTTCAGCTCCGAAGAAAGTGAAGACTTTGACAAGCTCTTTTGAGAACCCCATTGATGTTGTTCCACTGAATTTCATGCCATCAAAGAAAATTGTTCCTTTTGGTGAAAAATATGTCATCAATGATGACATTGATGAAGAAGATCCTTCTGCTGCTATGTCAGAGCAGTTGGATGAAGAAATTGAAGTGGATAATATCCCTTCACCGCTACAGGTATCATCGTCGCTGCCTCAGTTCACTGCTGAAGAGGTCGGTGTTGAAGAAATTGAAACTGGCAAAGAGGATGTGGACATCGGGTCTACGACTCCAGTGATGAATGATGATTTTTGGGAAAGTCATCATCCCAATTCTCCTCTGTTCACTTCTCTACAGCAAATTCCTCAGTCCCCTGTGCATACTGAAGAAACCCACATGGGCTCTGATCAAGCTCAAGCTTCACTTCACTCCATTCCCGAAGAAATTCCAGCCACTGGTGCTGATGAAATTGAGAAGAAGACAACAGAAGAAACTGCTCCAGAGATTCCTCAGACTGTTGTTCCAGAGGCTGCGCTTGAAATGGATGTGAAGACTTCAACTATAAATCTTCATCCCAAGCCACAGAATCCTCACTCCAAGAAGCAGAAGTTCAAGGTTGATGACTTCTTTGCTGAGCATCATTTATGCTCATATTTCTGCGTCGACATCTGCGATTGGAATGAAGAGCTAATTCTTCAATTCTATGCCACTCTACGTCTGACAGGCAATGTTGACGATGTGAATTCATGGGTGTTGGACTGGATGACTGACAATACTCATCACAAAGCTCCGGCCTCTGAATTGCTTCATGCCGTCCCAGTCATTCCGCCCACTGAAGGAGCTCTGAAGCTATATGAGGAACCTAAACTGTCAAATCATCTGATGCAAGTGCTGATGAAGCCTTTGAAGGCTGGCCAAGTGCCAAGGACAAATTTCCTTGTTAAGGATCTCCTGTATGTGCCAAGGACTGTCTATCGCATTATGGCTAAAACCCCGAGTCCCATTAAAGGCCACAATTCTAAAGAAGAAGAAGTTGTTGGCATCATGAAGAACTTGCTTTTCAACATCATGCATGGTATTCCAATCAACTATCATGATTTCTTCATGAGGACTTTGGCCAAATGCTACTTTGTCACCTTTTGAATTGAAGCCTTACGCTCCCTAGATCATGAAATTCATCAGATCAAGGACTTCAATTCACTACAAGGCTGATTTTCAAAATCATATCAGCTATTTGCCCTCGATCAAAGTCCTCAAATAGACTATTTCCTCAATTGATGAGAAGGGCAAGGCTGCAGTTATGGATGAAGGCACTCGTCCTTTGGATGGACAGTTTTGAAAGGCAACATCCTATTCCACTAATGATGACTCTGCCACACATGATACCGCCGCAAATGCTTCAAAGCAAAATCCACAGGCAACAGCTCCGTGTGTGATAACTGATCGTGAGCTGCTTCTAAGTCTTCATCAGAAGGTGCACAGAAATCACAAGTGGGTCAAGTGTCAGTTTGGCACTATTCTTCACAACATGACAGTCACTCAAAATACTGTGAAGAAGAATCACTATTATCTGCATCAAGTCTTCGATCGCACCTGGGCTATTCTTTCACATGTCTACACCGATGATGAACTCAAGAAGATGGACTTCAAATAGGACTTTGACTGGTCTCAGCCACCTTCGAAGAAATTCAAGAAGGTCAAAGTTCCTCCGTTGGTCGTCAGTTCATATTCTTCACCGCGCGAGACGGACGAAGTTGAAGATTTGGACGACACTGTAGCAGGCCCTACTACAACGGACGGCCCCAACAACGCTAACGCTCCTCCATCGACATCATGAAGAAATTCTTCAGGGGTGTTAGTCCTCACTTTTCGTCCCTTTTAGTCATTTGATGACAAAGGGGGAGAAATTTGAGTTAGTCTTCAAGCGGGTCTATATATGGGCATTTTTTGCTAAGTTACAACTCTCACTCTTCTGAAGTATTTGTTGGATCGAGTTGTAAACTTAAGTCCGATGGTGGCCTGATACTTTTGCTCTGTTTTTCTGCATGCTATTTCCTCATATATGTTAATGCACGCATGTTGAATTACATCAGACACCATATTTCATCATGCATTTCACATTCTTCATTCGATATGTTAAATGCGTGCATGAATTACAAGATATAGGGGGAGATCTCCATGATATAACTCTACAATGTGCATTGCTTTTTGAAAGCAAATTCTTCACATATGCACATCTTCAGGGGGAGTTCTTCTATATCTTGCAATCAAATTCCTCAATATTGAGCACTTTCAATTGATATGGTTATCCCCGTTGGAAACTTAACCTATTTGTCATCAATCACCAAAAAGGGGGAGATTGTAAGTGCATCTAGTGCCCCTTAGTGATTTTGGTGTATTGAAGACTTATAGGTTAAGGGACTAATATGTTTGTGAGTGTACACAGGCTCTATAAGTCGATGAGGAGTTTGATATTTACGATGAAAGTCGACCCATAAAAATGTATGTCTTCAGCTGAAGACTTTGGTTCTCCTGAAGATTTTGAAACTGAAGAAATTGGTGTGACCTTGAAGACTTGGATATTCATGCGAGGATTATGAAGGGTGAAGACTTTTGTTTTCGTGGTTTCATTTTCTCCTTCTTGAGTCATAGGAAACACCGTATTGTTAAAGGGGGCCGAGGTTATACTAAGGAAACTGATTTCCATGTGAAGCTCGTCTCAAAATCCTACACCTACCCAATCCTTTCGAGTGAAGCCATTAGAAATCTCATATCAGTTCAGTCAATTTCTTCAGTGACAGAGACGAAGATCTTCTGGTCTCTGAGGAATTTTTTTGACTAAGGAGTTAGGAATTCGCCAGTGAGGAACATGATAGCCCTAAGGAATTCAAACCACAAATATCCGACCGTTGATGTGCTATGCGCGAGCTGTCCAAAAATATCTTCCACCTAACAGTCATATCATTGAAGGGCATTTATGTCTTATCATGTCGGGCTGCTCCCTAGGCTATAAATAGCCGCCCCCTTCAACCACTAGCTGGTTGGCTGCTTCGCGAGAAACTGACACTTGTCATTGAGAGCATCCCATCCTCCGAGGACTTTGAGCGAAAATCATCAAGTGAGGAAAACCCAAAACCCAAACCCAAACACCTACAAACCCAAAGTGATTGAGCATCACTGAAGAGATTGTTCCTGTGTGGAACCGACGCTTGTTACCTTTGAGGACTATGTATCCTCCAGATGGTTAGGCGTCATGGTCTGAGCATCCAAGAGGAATTGTGGATCACCGAGTGACCAAGTCTGTGAAGGTTTGGAAGTCACCTGTGAAGACTTACCATGAGTGTTGGGCGACGTCTGTGTGACTTTAGCTCAAGGAGAATACGGTGAGGACTGTGTGTCCTCGACTTTAAATACTCAGCCGCTCCAACCAGACGTACAACTATCACAACAGTTGGAACTGGTCTACCAAATCATTATCTTCACCAAGCCAACTGGTTCTATTTCCTCAACCCTTTTATTTCCTCATTCATGTGTTGATGAACCTAATCATTATTGTTTGAAGACTTTGACTGAAGACTTTATCTATTTCCTCAATCCAATTTCTTCAGTCACATAGTCTTCAGCCTGCTTATCCGGTTTTCACGCTATCTGTACTCTATGCTTGTTTTCATTTCATCATGATGACTATGATGTTGCTCTGTTATGCTTATACCTGAGTACTTATTCCGCTGCTATTGTGTCGTTGCTTAGGAATTTCTTCACCTAGAAATTCCTCAGTGACGAATTTGTAAAAATCGCCTATTCACCCTCCTCTAGTCGATATAATGCACTTTCACTTACCTCCCCCACCCCCACTCCAGCCACCTCACCGACGTAGCCTCTTGCTCCATTTGTCTAGAACATGGCAAACCCACGCGGCCAAGTTACTAATCTAGAGTGCGGGCAGTCCCTGTGGACTGTGTAGCATTTGAACTTTCAGCCGCATTCCCCCACCCAAGTCGAGATTTGGGCAATTCAAAATGTCATTATGGCTGAAGAGTGTTGCCAAAAGGAGAAACTCGTAAGCTCGAGCATTTTATCGCTTACTCCAAAAAGTCCCCCGTGCAGTCTAACATAGAGGTCATGGTCTGCACCACTGCGAAAGTAGTTATCAGCCCCGACCGCCTCCATGTCGTGTACCGCTAGACTGAGGATGTGCAGGTTGTCGTGGGCCTAGAAGTCGAGATGTCGTGAGGTGGTGGAAGTGGTCAAGAGACAAATCAAGAGGGCCCAGGACTTCGCTTCTCGCGCCAAGGAGGAGGAGGAGGAGGAAGAGAAGAAGAAATAGTAGATAGTGTAGATAGTTCTTATATTTTAATTATTTTCAGTTATATGTATTTTGTGTTATATATTTTATCTTATCATTTTAGCTTTGTGTAATATATATGTATGTATATATATTGAGTTTGTCCTCCTTTACCCTAATTATGTCTTAAATATTATATTATCAAATGATACACCTAACTTATACACACACGAGACTGGCCCCCTATCCCTCATGTTCGATATACAAGTAAATTTTGTACACACGGGCAAAAAAACCTGAAAGTAATAGGAATTTCACATAAGAACAATTAGCCTGTACACCCCAAGATTAGATCACGTTCTCTCTAAAAAATCTATTGTCAATTAATCAAACATGATAAAACAAAAGGTATAAAAGACTGGTAGCCAATTATGCTCATCACAGATGGGACGTACAGTAGGCCGGTTTGTGATGAAGTTTAAAAAATCAATTTTCATTTTTTTAGTTCTTTGGGTGCACAAATATTTTCAAAAGTAGGTTTCTCTTAAAATGGTCTTATTAGTTTGTCCTAACTTGTAAACAAGCGAAACCGACACCTTCTCTCTCATGTCCGATATACAAGTAAAGTTGTTCATGGGTGCAAAAAACCCTGAAAATGACATGAATTTCACTAACAACAACTTGCACCCCCCCCCCCCCCCCCCAAGATTAGATCAATGTGTTCTGCACTCTATTATCAATTATTAGAAAACTAAAATATTTATGCCCTAGATACGTTACATTGACCAGTCACGCATGGTAGCCGGTCAGTCTATGTACTTATCACTGACCGACCATTCTTAGCAGTCGGCCAGTGACGACTACCAGTGCCCTTATTACACCATACCCAACGCTTAACTGTGACATATCGATAGTTCAACATACACATTGCCGCACTCTGTTTGTTTCCCACCTGCTCATCTCATTGTTCTCCCCACCACACCATTACATCATTCTCAGCCCACCACACCGCGAGATCTCCCGAAACAGGCTTTGCCCCCTTTATAAATAAAGGCGAACAGAACAAAATACATGGCCGAATGATACAAAATGATGAGGTAACCCTCTTACAAAGCAGATCCTAAGCTACCTGGATCGCGTAGAAGGCAAGCGACTACACTATCGAAGGAAAACATAGGAGAAACTGAGAACAACCCCTAGGACATCTAAGCTCCTCGACAACGCCCTCAAGAGGGGGAATGACGCAAAGCATCGTCACTGCCTAGCCACACTGGACAAGGGTCTACACTCAGAACTCTAACGCGGAGAGAGGTCCACAACGATGTCTTCAAGAAGATAGCGGCGCCCGCGAGCGGCGCCGACGCAAAAACTCGAAGCTTTCGCTCGACACCCTATCCTTGTCACCATGAGCCCCCTCCTCCCCCCAGGGCGAGCGCGACATGCCCATGCCCCAATTCCAGATCTGGGTGGCGCCCAACAGGGGACGTGCACGAGCCACCAACCGTTCCCCCGATCGTCGCCCACACGACTGAAAAGGAAACCACAGTCGCCATCATGGTGCCTGCCGGAGAGCCAACCATACGAACCGCCATCCGGAGCCGCCTCCCTGGCATCCATGTCACCCACCAACGACAACATAGTGTAACAACCATAGTTGGAGGAGTAAAAGGCAGCTCCTTCCACTCCTTGCCCGGCATCAGACACGAAGTTTGGGACGGCACCACCACCGTAGGGCCCCTACCCTGTGACCCCAGCCAGTCTCGGTGGACCGGGGGGGGGGGGCACAACTCCGCGACTCTCAACAGTCATCGACGAGCACCCTCGCACGACACCATGCCCGTGGCCCTCGACACTGCGCTGCCTAACAATGAAGTAATGTCTCAACCACCACCACCAATCACCGCACCCGCGGAGGGAAGGACCTCACCACCTACGAGCACCACCGGGATCGAACCCATTCTCACCTTGGGCCTCACCGCCAGATCTATGATACACCATTATTTAGCCTTCACAATAACGAGATTAGGGAGACAAAAAAGTGAAAAGAAGATTTATGTTGTTGTTGGCAAAAATAAGATGTGAGCATGGAAAGGACACATGTGGATCTAACAAAACTATGGAATAGATCCTCTAACATTGTCTTGTTGAAGCCAAACAATAATGACCCTCTTATTAGTTGTTGACTGAATTGTTTGAAAGCATGAGCTGAATAAATCCTCAAACAAGATATGTTTGAAAGTCAAGCAAATAATCAGAAACCTACTATTATCCTCAAAACAAGATATGTTTGAAAGTCAAGTAAATAATCAGAAACCTACTATTAATAAGGAGATTAGGGAGACAAAAAAGTATTCAAGTAAATAATCAGAAACCTACTATTAATAACGAGATTAAGGAGATAAAAAAGTATGCGGTGAGCGTGGATCGAACACGCGACCTTCAGATCTTCAGTCTGACGCTCTCCCAACTGAGCTATCCCCGCTTGATGTTTTCTGTGTGAAATTAACTTATTTATACAGATACCCACGCTCTTTAAATTTTGTTCCTCCTGCAAGCCCGAGAATCTCAACGTAGCAGCGATCACATTCAATGAAGATCAGTATTACACATCCCTTGAAACCGTAGCATAGACTTCTCGCTATATAATACTTACGTACATGACAATGTTTTTTACATGGAAATCTCTATGACGAAACAGTAGTAATAAGTACTACAAACTATGGAATAGTCCCGTTCGCTCATTACCAAATTGAGCACCAAATTATTTAATTAACCTGCAAATTTTCTTCTGGGAGAAAAGCTTTGCAGCATCAACCTCCGAGAACCAGCTCGAGAATGACGCGCTCCAACTCGCTCTCGTCCTTTGCGCGGTAGATCTGCAGCGCCGCTTCCTTAACGGAAGCGAATGGATCAGTGCTCTCGCCGGCGCCGGCGCCACGGTTCCGGCGAGCAATCTCTTTGACGCAGGCGACGTGCAGGTACACGGTCTTGCAGGTGGAACGGTAGAACCAGGCCCTGCTCCTGCCTCTTTCCCGGCAGCTGCTGCACCGGTGAGACGCCTCCTTCCGAAGCTCCAGCGTGAGCTCCTCCTGAGGGATCACCAGCAGCAGTGCCGCGCAGCACGGGTGGAGGTCCATGCCCTTCTTGGCGGCGCAGTGGTAGTGCAGCCCGAGCACCTTCCCGCCGCAGGCGCCGCATGTCCTGCCGCCGGCGTCGCTGTGGCGCGGGTGCTCGAGGCGGAGCTGGAACTCTCTGCCCTTGAGCAATGGGTGCACCAGCGTGGCCTCTGCCAGGGCGCAGTCGCTGTGGAGGTCGAAGTCACAGGGTCGGCATGTGTACCGGTCCCCGGCGCCTAGCTCCTTGCAGACGTTGCACTGGAACTCCGCGGCGCCGGTGGCCATCAGCTTCAGCTTGTGCTCGGGGTGGGCGGGGTGGGAGATCTCCGCAGGAGCATCCTTGGAGAGGATAGTCATGGTTTTGTCCCCGGGCGCTCGGCTTATGGTGTTGAGAACTTCAGATATGATGGTTGGAGATTTGGGGTTCCTTGCGGTTAATAACTGCAGTGCAAAATGAAACAGGAGAGAGGTTATTTATAGCTAAGTTAGCACGCCGGACCAAGAGTATAGACAAGTGTATATGTCTCTGTCTTTGTGGAAACAAATATGAATATTACTACTAAACATAAAAACCGTGTACGTGTCTCTTTAACCTGAACCAGGCATGCCATATTTGACCCGTTCTCATTCCTAATTGCTAGGATTTTTTTGTGTGTGATGTGCCAAGTCTGGATTTGAATAGCTACTGGTTATTACGTTGAGCTGATTTCGAATAAATAAATCTATCCTACTAATCGTGTTCCTCCCCAGAAAAGAAGCGGAAATCTTATCTGGCTGACGTTCGCTGGGGGAGAGTGGCATTTCGTACTTTTTGCCAGAAAATGCCATGTTCCTCTGAAGAAAATGCCACGCCACACATAAACCCCTCCTGGCGAACGTTCGCTGGCTAAGGGGGCCCAAAAGAAAAGTAAGCTTACTCTTAACAGTCTGTATGAAGAAGCTAATTTATCATCATGTTTTTTCTGTTTTATTAGTTGGTCTAACAAGCATGACGACATATAGTTGAACCTGAACCAGGCATATGTCAGTTATGACTCACCCAAACGCTAGTTGTGGATAGCTACCGGTTATCTGGATACATCTATAGTGCTGATTATTAGAGATTTAGAGTTCCTTGCGGTTAACACCAATGCAAAATGAAACAGCAGAGAAGTTATTCATAGCTAAGTAAGCACACCGGACCAAATCTATGTGTCTCTGTCTCAATAGTCTTTAATGTTCTTATTCAAATTTGTTAGATGTAGAAGTTCTAGCTGGTCTAACAAGCTTAAAGATTATACAGTTGAACCTGAACCAGACATGTCATATTTGACTCGTCCACTTTCCTAATTGCTACGTCTGGATTTAAATAGTTACTGGTGTTGGTGTTGAGCTGATTTCGAATAAATAAATGAAGGGGATTTATATCTGTCCAAGTAAGCGCGTTTCTTACTGGGAAAAGAAAGTAAACGCGTACCTAACTGTCAGTCTGAAGAAGTTAATTTATCATCATGTTCTTACATGTTTTAGTTGGTCCAACAAGCAAAACGACGCGGTATAATCTGTTTTTTTAAGAACACCTCGTAATCAACAGGAACACCATACACCACTAAGAGAGTAGCGCCAGAAAATCTGACAAAAATCCAGAATATATGCAAGCGAAACAAGGAACCTAACCATCTAAACTATGCTTAGTTTGCAGCAAAACGACATACAGTTCAATCTAAACCATGCATATGTTTTTTATGAACCATATTTTTAAGCACCAACCGTAGAACAATTGTATAGAGATATTTTCCACTAATATAGAGATATTTACAAAAGATAAAAGCTAGAAATAAAGATCTACATTTATCCGATTCCTTTTTTGTGGAACAAAGAGAATCTATGGTTGATAATTATTTAGGACTGCAAACTTCATAGATGTGCGGCGATCCAGTCTTGATGAATGAGACGGTTCTTTGCTTTGATTCTGTACAGTAAAAGAAGGAGATCTTCCTTCAACCTATATTTCCAGCAGTTGACACTCGACACTTCTTTTCTGAAGACTTTTCCATTTCTTTGTGTCCAAATTTGCCAACATCCTTGAATGATGATGTCCAACGCTATTTCTCTTGGCAGTAGATTCTGAGTGAGCACGATGCCATCAAAGCAGGAGATCCCTCGATTTCTTGATGGAAACAGGTTATTCTAGCAGTCTTGTGAGAAGTCACAGTCCCAAAACAAATGCCTCAAAGTCTCCTCAGTGGCCTCATTGCAAAACACACAGTTGTAACATTCTAGGAACATTTTTTTTTCCTATTAAGCAGGTTTCTCATGTTGATGCTGTCATGCAGAAGAAGCCAGAAAAATGTCTTATGTCTCAGTCTGTTTGCAGTCTTCCATATCTTTTTAAATAAAGGGTTGTCCTCAGTTCTTCAGCAGATTGATCTGTACATATTAATGGAAGAATACTTGTTATTCTGCCCAGTTCCAATCCAACTATCTGTATTTGTGGCTGGCCATTGAATTTGCATTAAGTTTTAAAGTTCAAGGAGTTGCCCATATGCTTGCTCTGACAGTGGTGTGTGCAATAGTTGTTGAAGGTCATTCTCATCAATCCAAGAGGCAGCTGATTGGAATTCATCCCTTACAAGTGAATGCAGTTCTGGCATTAATTCTGAAGGGGTATGTCCATCCATTTGTCATGCCAAAGTAATATAGATTTGCCATTGCCCATCTTGCTTTTATAGTTATCTTTGAATAATGGCAGTAGTTTCAGATGCATTTTCCACCAGGAAGATCCCTCAATTTTCCGCCCTCGTAAGTTTGTGTTGTAGTAAGTATCCCAGATCAGGTTTACCCAAGGCAGGTCTTCTTTGTTGAAGAACTTGTGCAAATTTTTCATCATGGGTGTCTTTTTATGGATAGAGATATTTAGAATTCCAAGTCCACCCTGATCTTTTGGTTGACAGACTTCATTCCAAGCAATGAGAGCAGGTCCAGTTTGTTCTTGCCCATATTTTCTTCAGAAGAAGTGTCTCAAATATTTGTTGATTTGTTCAATGATACTCCTTATAATTCTAGAGTGCTCATGAAGAATATTGGTAGAGCGGAGAAGACAACCTTAACCAGTAAGAATCTACCATCATATGATAAAAGGGTAGAGCAACCACTCAGTCTTCTTTCAATTTTTGGACAGATATGGGTAAAAGCTTCAACTTTCAGTCTGTTAGAACTAATAGGAAGTCCTAAGTAGGTGAATGGAAAGCTCCCTTTTGCATCCAAGATCTCTGAGCAAAATAGCCAAATTTTCTTCTTGCACATTCAAAGGGACCAACATAGATTTGTTATAATTGATTTTCAGTCCTGTCTGTGCAGCATAGTGCTTGAGGATATTATTCACCTGCATTACCTGTCTATGATCTGCTGGTAAAACCAATATTGTGTCATCAGCATATTGAATGACAGGAAAATCCTTGTTTGATGTGGAAGGTAGAGGGTGCTGGATCATATTGGCTTCCATAGCTTTGATTAGGACTGTTTGCAGTAAATCAGCAGCCAACAAAAAGAAGGGGGAGTGTGGGTCTCCCTGTCTGACTCCTTTTTTGCATTTAAATTATTTCTAGGAATTCCATTCAGAAGCACAGAAGAAAAACCAGAATTGAACAACATTTTCATCCACATGATCCATCTTGGACCAAAACCTTTAGCTTTGAGAAATATTTATGATGGAATTATGATCAATGAGATCAAAAGCCTTTTCAAAATCTAGCTTAAGAATAATCAATTCTTTCTTTGAGTGCTGGCATTGATGAATGAATTCAAAAGCCAGGCCAGACAATCTTGGATGGATCTAGATTTTAGAAATCCATATCGATTCTTGTGAACCAATTGCAAAATCACTTTCTGCGGTCTATTTGCAAGTAGTTTGGTGATGATTTTAATAGAACAATTCAATAAAGAGATTGGTCTAAAGTCATTGGCACTTAGGGGTTGTCTCTTTTTGGAACGAGTGTGATGAAGGAACCGTTGATTGCCTGCAGGTCAACTGTGCCATTGTACAAATCCTTAATTAGATCATAAAAATCCTCTGAGATAATGTCCCAACAATTTTTAACAAAGTTTCCATTAAAGCCATCAGGACCAGGTGCTTTGTCAATTGGCATCTCCTTTATTACCAAATCAATTTCTTCTTTGGTAAAAGGCAGCTGAAGTTTAGACAACTGAAATTCATTTTGCAATAAGCTTGGTAGATGAAAAGGATTTTCAGTGACAGAAGTAATTCCAGTCTTTGTTTGAAGGATCTCCAACGTATAGCTACTTTTGTATTGTGCTCAGTGTGCTCTTGTTGATTTTCACCTCTCAATATTCCAATATGATTGCTTCTGTATTTGATGGTGGCTTTTGCTTTGAAGAATTTTGTGACTTCATCACTAAATTTGACCCATCTTATAGTGGCTCTCTACTTCCAATAGATGTTTCGATATTCTAGAAGTTTTCTCAGATGATCCTTCATAATATTCCTTCCATTCCATTCTGTAGTAGAAAGGGATCTATAGTCTTCTAGTGTATCATATATAAGGATTAGAGCATTGTCATTTTTAATACTCTTTTGGAGAGATTTGAAAGGTTTTTTGCCCAGATCTTAATACCTTTTCTAAGCCTTTTAAATTTTGTTTTAATTCTTTGAGCACTATTGTAGGTGATGACCCACAAGTGTAGGGGATCTATCGTAGTCCTTTTGATAAGTAAGAGTGTCGAACCCAACAAGGAGCAAAAGGAAATGACAAGCGGTTTTCAGCAAGGTATTCTCTGCAAGCACTGAAATTATCGGTAACACATAGTTTTATGATAAGATAATTCGTAATGGGTAAAAAGTAACAAAAGTAACTAAGGTGCAGCAAGGTGGCCCAATCCTTTTTGTAGCAAAGGACAAGCCTGGACAAACTCTTATATAAAGCAAAGCGCTCCCGAGGACACATGGGAATTATGTTCAAGTTAGTTTTCATCATGCTCATATGATTCACGTTCGTTACTTTGATAATTTGATATGTAAGTGGACCGGTGCTTGGGTGTTGTCATTCCTTGGACAAGCCTCCCACTTATGATTAACCCCTCTCGCAAGCATCCGCAACTATGAAAGAAGAATTAAGGTAAACCTAACCATAACATGAAACATATGGATCCAAATCAGCCCCTTATGAAGCAATGCATAAACTAGGGTTTAAGATTTTGTCACTCTAGCAACCCATCATGTACTTATTACTTCTCAATGCCTTCCCCTAGGCCCAAATCATGGTGAAGTGTCATGTAGTCGATGTTCACATAGCACCACTAGAGGAAAGACAACATACATCTCATCAAAATATCGAACGAATACCAAATTCACATGATTACTTATAACAAGACTTTTCCCATGTTCTCAGGAAAAATGTAACTACTCGCAAAGCATATTCATGTTCATAATCAGAGGAGTATTAATTATCATTAAGCCTCTCAAAATATGATCTTCCACCGAATAAACCAACTAGCATCAACTACAAGGAGTAATCAACACTACTAGCAACCTACAGGTACCAATCTGAGGTTTTGAGACAATGATCGGATACAAGAGATGAACTAGGGTTTGAGAGGAGATGGTGCTGGTGAAGATGTTGATGGAGATTTACCCCCTCTCGATGAGAGGATCGATGGTGATGACGATGGCGATGATTTCCCCCTCCCAGAGGGATATTTCCCCGACAGAACAGCTCCGCCGGAGCCCTAGATTGGTTCTGCCCAGGTTCCGCCGCGAGACGGCGGTGCTTCATCCCGAAAGCTTCCTTCTGATTTTTTCCAGGTCAAAACACACCATATAGCAGAAGATGGGCATCAGGGGCCTGCCAGGTGGCCCACAAGGCAGGCGGGTGCGCCTAGGGGGGTAGGGCGCGCCCCCACCCTTGTGGATGGCAAGTGGCCCCCTCCGGTGCTTTCTTTGCCCAATATTTTTTACTAATTCCAAAATGACTCTCTGTGAAGTTTCAGGACTTTTGAAGTTGTACAGAATAGGTCTCTAATATTTGCTCCCTCTTCATGTAAACCTTGTAAAATAAGAGAGAAAAGGCATAAGTATTGCACTATAATGTGTAATAACATCCCATAATGCAATAAATGTCAACATAAAAGCATGATGCAAATTGGACGTATCAAGTCCCCCAAGCTTAGACCTTGCTTGTCCTCAAGCGAAAGCCGAAATCGAAAAATATTTCCACGTGTTTAGAGATACAGGTGTCGATAAAATAAAATACAGGCATGAGGGCATCATGATCATCTTTAGAATAACAACATATATTGTCATATAATTTCTTATGCTAAAGTAACAATTCATTCACAAGGTAAAGTATGAATCAAAAACTTCATTGAAAACTAACAAACTATGATCTCAGTCAATGAAGCAATTACAATTTATCATAACGTCGGAAAGAGTCAATATAAGAGCTTTTCAGCAAGTCCACATACTCAACTATCATTTAGTCTTTCACAATTGCTAACACTCACACAATACTTATGGGTTCAAAGCTTCAATCGGACACAAAGAAAGACAGGGGCTTATAGTTTCGCCTCCCAACCTTCTACCTCAAGGGTAATGTCAACAATAATACTTTATGAAAACCTCCATCATACATATTTAGAGAGCAATTTTTATTGCTTGCATTAATGACAACTTACTTGAAGGATCTTACTCAATCCATAGGTAGGTATGGTGGACTCTCATGGCAAGATTGGGTGTAAGGGATGTTTGGATGCACAAGTAGTATATCTACTTGGTGCAAAGAATTTGGCTAGCATGAGAGGAAAAGCAAGCTCAACAAGTTGGAGGATCCATGACAATATAACTTCTATTCGGATATAAGAAAACATAACCCATTATGTTGTCTTCCTTGTCCAACACCAACTTTTTAGCATGTCATAATTTAATGAGTGCTCACAATTACAAAAGATTTCCAAGATAGTATATTTATATGTGAAAACCTCTCTTTCTTTATTACTTCCTATTAATTGCAACAATGACCAAAATTATGTTTGTCAACTCTCAACAAAATTTATTCATCATACTCTTTATATCTGAAGTCATTAATCTCCATAAGATCAATATATGATTTTTTTTCTTGTTGTTCTTTCTTCAATTCCCTCAAGATCATAGCAAGAAAGCGAAGCTCTCTACTCAAAAAAACTACTCTTTATTATATATGACTCACGAACTCGATTACATAGATAGAGATCAAAACAAAACTCAAAGCTAGATCATACTAAAACTTTATTCTACTGGATCTAAATATAACCAAAAGGATTGAACTAAGAAAACGATAAAAGTAAAGGTGTGATGGTGATATGATACCGGGCACCTCCCCTAAGCTTGGCAGTTGCCAAGGAGAGTGCCCATACCCATGTATTTAGGATTCTTTCTTCGGCGGTGGTGGTGATGGAGTTGTTGATGTAGTAGGCTTGTCATCCGTTTTCCAAGGCATAGGCTCACCATCATAGAAACATGAACGAGTCTCCGGGATCCTAAAATCTGCAGCCAAACTCATCCTCTTAAATATGTATTCGTACTCACAGTTTTGGTTTTGCAGGTCATAGATCTGGGCTTGGAGATGCTCGATTTTCTCATGAAGCTTTAAGATGGCCTCCCCGATGTTCTTGGCATCCAACTTGTGATTGTTGGTGAACTCCACGATCATCAAGTGATTAGCGTTGAGTCCATGTTCCACCATCCCTTGACACTTGAAAACTTGCTGCTCCATTTGCCTCGAGTCTTGTCTCCATGCTTCCGGTCTTCTTCAGCCCTCAACATCACGGATGTGCAGCACCCCCTCACGCATCTCAAAGGTTTGAAGATGTTGCAGCACCTCCGCGAGGTAAGGGTTGATGACCGTCTCGAAAAAATTGTCCTTGGGGGGGCACTTGGAGACGTCATGGTGATCTAGATCTGTCAGAAAAACAACTCGAAACAAGAACAAAGGATTTTGTCATGGTAGGTTGGCCAAAACCCTCGGGTGATTATATAATGAAATTTTACCGACCAAAAGAAGTATTGTGCAAGAAAACGGAGTCCGGGGGGCACACGAGATGGCCACAAGGCAGCGGGGCGTGCCCAGGGGGGTAGGGCGCGCCCTCCACCCTTGGGGTATCCTCGTATCTCTTTCCGACGACTTTTAATTTTCCTAATATTTTAAATATTCCAAAACAAAGAAAAATTGTTATTAGAACAGTTTTGGAGTCAGTTTACTTACCGTACCACATACCTATTCCTTTTCGGAGTCTGGAACGTTCTGGAAAGTATCCCTTATGTACTCCTCCGGTGTTATGGTATTAATTATATTTGTTTCAACATTTATGGGAGTACCTGAGATATATTTTTTAATCCTTTGACAGTTTACCACCTTTGGATTTGTTCATTCGGCGTTGTTAATTTTGATGGCACCGGAACGATGGACCTCCTCAATAATGTAAGGACCTTCCCATTTAGAGAGAAGCTTTCCTGCAAAAAATCTTAGACGAGAGTTGTATAGAAAAACATGATCACCTACATTAAACTCACACATTTGTATCCTCTTGTCATGCTATCTTTTAACTTTTTCTTTAAATAACTTGGCATTCTCATAGGCTTGGGTTCTCCATTCATCAAGTGAGCTAATGTCAAACAACCTATTCTCACCGGCAAGTTTGAAATCATGGTTGAGCTCCTTCATTGCCCAATAAGCTTTATGTTCTAGTTCAAGAGGTAAGTGCCAAGCCTTTCCATAAACCATTTTATAAGGAGACATACACATAGGGTTTTTATAAGAAGTTCTATAAGCCCATAATGCATCATCAAGTTTCTTAGACCAATTCTTTCTAGATATATTAACAGTCTTTTGCAAAATCAATTTAATCTCTATATTACTCAATTCTACTTGACCACTAGACTGAGGATGATACGGAGATGCAATTCTATGGTTAACATCATACTTAGCAAGTATTTTACGAAAAGCACCATAAATAAAATGTGAACCACCATTAGTTATTAAATATCTAGGGACTCCAAACCTCAGAAAAATAACTTCTTTAAGCATCTTGATAGAATTGTTATGATCATCACTACTAGTTGGAATAGCTTCTACCCACTTAGTAACATAATCAACAGCAACTAGAATATGTGTATACCCATTAGAGGAAGGAAAAAGTCCCATATAATCAAAGCCCCAAACATCAAATGGTTCAATAACAAGTGAATAATTCATAGGCATTTCCTGACATCTACTAATATTACCAATCCTTTGGCAGTCATCACAAGACAAGGCAAACTTACGAGAATCCTTGAAGAGAGTGGGCCAATAAAAACTAGATTGCAATACCTTATGTGCAGTTCTATCTCTAGCGTGGTGTCCTCCGTAAGCCTCAGAGTGACACTTGCGTAGGATCTGTTCCTATTCATGCTCAGGTACACAACGTCTAATAACACCATATACTCCTTCTTTATAAAGGTGTGGGTCATCCCAAAAGTAATGTCTTAAATCATAGAAAAACTGTTTCTTTTGCTGGTATGTGAAACTAGGTGGTACAAATTTAGCAACAATGTAATTAGCATAATCAGCATACCATGGAGTATTATGATAAGCATTTATGACATCTAATTGTTCATCAAGAAAGCTATTAGAAATAGGAAGTGGGTCATCAAGACCATTGTCTAACCTAGACAAGTTGTCTGCAACGGGGTTCTCAGCTCCCTTTCTATCAATAATATGTAAATCAAATTCTTGTAACAAGAGAACCCATCTAATAAGTCTAGGTTTAGCATCTTTCTTTTCCATAAGATATTTAATAGCAGCATGATTAGTGTGAACAGTTACTTTGGAATCAACAATATAAGATCTAAACTTATCACAAGCAAAAACAACTGCTAAAAATTCCTTTTCAGTAGTAGCATAATTTCGCTGGGGACTGTCTAGAGTTTTACTAGCATAATGAATAACATTCAATTTCTTATCAACTCTTTGTCCTAGAACAGCACCAATAGCATAATCACTAGCATCACACATAATTTCAAAGGGTAAATTCCAATCAGGTGGTTGAACAACAGGTGCAGAAATCAAGGCTTTCTTAAGTATTTCAAATGCTTCTACATAATCATCATCAAAAACAAAAGGAACATCTTTTTGCAAGAGATTTGTGAGAGGCCTAGAAATTTTAGAGAAGTCTTTAATAAACCTCATATAGAAACCAGCATGACCAAGGAAACTTCTTATACCTTTGATGTCTTTAGGACACAACATCTTTTCAATAGCATCTACTTTAGCTTTATCAACTTCAATACCTCTTTCAGAAATTTTGTGCCCCAAGACAATACCTTCATTAACCATAAAGTGGCACTTCTCCCAATTCAAGACAAGATTAGTTTCTTCACATCTCTGCAAAACTCGATCAAGGTTGCTTAAGCAATCATCAAAAGAAGTTCCGTAAATGGAGAAATCATCCATGAAAACCTCAACAATCTTTTCACAAAAGTCAGAGAATATAGCAGTCATACATCTTTGAAAGGTAGCAGGTGCATTGCATAAACCAAAAGGCATACGTCTATAAGCAAAGGTACCGAAAGGGCAAGTAAAAGTGGTATTTTCCTGATCATCTTTTGACACGGGTATTTGAGAAAAACCATAATAACCATCAAGAAAGCAAAAATGTGTATGTTTGGATAGTCTTTCTAGCATTTGATCAATAAAGGTAGAGGGTGATGATCTTTTCTAATAGCTTTATTTATTTGTGGAAATCAATTACCATTCTATAACCTGTAAAAATTCTTGGTGGGATCAATTCATTCTTATCATTAGGAACAACAATAATACATCTCTTCTTAGGGACACAATGAACGAGACTTCCCACTTACTATCAGCAATAGGATAAAGTATACCTGCCTCCAGAAGCTTTAGTATTTCATTTCTTACCACTTCTTTCATCTTAGGATTTAACAGTCGTTGATGATCAACAACTGGTTTAGCATCAGGTTCCAAATTAATTTTGTGTTGACATAGAGTGGGACTAATGCCCTTAAGATCATCAAGAGTATATCCAATAGCGTCACGGTTCTTCTTCAGAATTTTAAATAATTTATTTTCATCATGCTCTGAAAGGTTAGCACTAATAATAACATGATATATCTTCTTTTCATCAAGATAAGGATATTTCAAAGTATCACGTAATTGTTTAAGCTCAAAGACGAGATCTCTGTTGGTGGAGGAGGATCCCCAAAGATTTCAACAGGAAAATTGTGTTTCAAAATAGGTCCTTGATTAAAGAATATTCCATCTATTTCCCTTCTTTCATTCATAAACATATCATTTTCATGGTCTAGCAAATATTGTTCTAAAGGACCAGTAGGAGGCATGACGATAGAAGCAAGACCAATAATTTCATCCTTACTAGGCAATTCTTTATCATGGGGTTGTCTATGAAATTTGGAGAAATTAAAACCATGAGACATATCCTCTAAACCAACGGTAACAATATCCTTTTCACAGTCTATCTTAGCATTAACAGTATTCAAGAAAGGTCTACCAAATATAATGGGACAAAAAACATCATGTGGGGAACCAAGAACAAGAAAATCAGTAGGGTATTTAATTTTCCCACACAAGACTTCAACATCTCTAACAATCCCATTTGGTGATATAGTATCTCTATTGGCAAGCTTAATAGTAACATCAATATCTTCTATCTCAGCAGGTGCAATATCATTCATAATTTCTTAATATAAGGTAAAAGGAATTACACTCACACTAGCACCCACTCACACAAGCCATGATAACAATGATCTCCAATTTTAATGGAAACAACAGGCATGCCACACCAGTTCTATGTTTATCTTTAATATCGGGTTTAGCAATTCTAGCAGCTTCATCACAGAAATAAATAACATGCCCATCAATATTATCAACCAAGAGATCTTTAACCATAGCAATACTAGGTTCAACTTTAACTTGTTCAAGGGGTGTAGGTGTTCTAGTATAACTCTTATGAACCACGTTTGAAGCTTTAGCATGATCCTTTATTCTAACAAGAAAAGGTTGTTTCTCAATATAAGCAGTAGGAACTATAGGATCAACATTATAGGTAATAGTTTCTTCTTCAACTTTAATAGGTTCTACTATTATTACTTCAATGGGAGGACGATATTTAACCCACTTCTCTTTAGGGAGATCAACATGAGTAGCAAATGATTCACAAAAAGAAGCTACTATCTCAGAGTCAAGTCCATATTTAGAGCTAAAATCACGAAAGGCATTGGTATCCATAAAAGATTTAACACAATCAAACTTAAGGTTTATACCTGAATCCTTACCTTCATCGAGTTCCCAATCTTCAGAGTTGCGTTTAATTCTTTCCAATAAGTTGCATTTGAACTCAATATCCTTCTTCATAAAAGAACCAATACAAGAAGTATCAAGCATGGATCGATCATTATGAGAAAGCCGAGTATAAATTTTTTGAATAATAATTTCTCTTGAGAGCTCATGATTGGGGCATGAATATAACATTGACTTAAGCCTACCCCAAACTTGAGCGATACTTTCTCCTTCACGAGGCCAAAAATTATATATATAATTCCAATCACGATGAACCAGATGCATAGGAAAACTTCTAATGAAATTCCAATTTCAATCGGTTGTAGTTCCATGATCCAATATCGTCACATAGCATAAACCATGCCAATGCCTTTCCCTTCAAAGATAAAGGGAAGACCTTCTTCTTGACAACATCCTCGGGTATACCTGCAAGCTTAAATAATCCACAAACTTCATCCACATATATTAGGTGCATATCAGGATGTAATGTTCCATCTCCTGCATAAGGATTAGTTAGTAGTTTATCTATCATACCTGAAGGAATTTCATAATAAATATTTTCAGTAGGTGCAGTAGGTTGAGGAGAAACTCTTTTCTCTTTCGATCGAGGTGAAGATACCCCGAACAAGCCCCTCAAAGGATTATTTTCCTTAGTAACAAATGACAGTAAATTTTAGCACACTATATAGATGTTTCCTTACCAAAGGCGCTTCACTCCCAGGCAACGGCGCCAGAAAAGAGTCTTGATAAACCACAAGTATAGGGGATCTATCATAGTCCTTTCGATAAGTAAGAGTGTCGAACCCAACGAGGAGTAGAAGGAAATGACAAGCGGTTTTCATCAAGGTATTCTCTATAAGCACTGAAATTGTCGGTAACAGATAGTTTTGTGATAAGATAATTCGTAACGGGTAACAAGTAACTAAGGTGCAGCAAGGTGGCCCAATCCTTTTTGTAGCAAAGGACAAGCCTAGACAAAGTCTTATATAAAGCAAAGTGCTCCCGAGGACACATGGGAATTATTGTCAAGTTAGTTTTCATCATGCTCATATGATTCGCGTTCGTTACTTTGATAATTTGATATGTGGGTGGACTGGTGCTTGGGTGCTGCCCTTCCTTGGACAAGCGTCCGACTTATGATTAACCCCTCCCGCAAGCATCCACAACTATGAAAGAAGAATTGAGATAAACCTAACCATAGCATGAAACATATAGATCCAAATCAGCCCCTTACGAAGCAACACATAAACTAGGGTTTAAACTTCTCTCACTCTAGCAACCCATCATCTATTTATTACTTCCCAACGCCTTCCCCTAGGCCCAAATCATAGTGAAGTGTCATGTAGTCGATGTTCACATAACACCAGTAGAGGAAAGACAACATACATCTCATCAAAATATCAAACGAATACCAAATTCACATGATTACTTATAACAAGACTTCTCCCATGTCCTCAGGAACACACGTAAATACTCACAAAGCATATTCATGTTCATAATCGGAGGAGTATTAATTATCATTAAGGATCTGAACATATGATCTTCCACCGAATAAATGAACTAGCATCAACTACAAGGAGTAATCAACACTACTAGCAACCCACAGGTACCAATCTGAGGTTTTGAGACAAAGATTGGATACAAGAGATGAACTAGGGTTTGAGAGGAGATGGTGCTGGTGAAGATGTTGATGGAGATTGACCCTCCTCGATGAGAGGATAGATGGTGATGACAATGGTGATGATTTTGCCCTCCCGGAGGGATGTTTCCTCAGCAGAACAGCTCCTTCGAAGCCCTAGATTGGTTCTGCCTAGGTTCCGCCTCGAGACGGCGACGCTTCATCCCGAAAGCTTACTTCTGATTTTTTTTCCAGGTCAAAACACACCATATAGTAGAAGATTGGCATCGGGGGCCTGCCAGGTGGCCCATAAGGCAGGGGCACGCCCAGGGGGTAGGGCACGCCCCCACCCTTGTGGATGGCAGGTGGCCCCCCTCTGGTGCTTTCTTCACCCAATATTTTTTATTAATTTCAAAATGACTCTCTGTGAAGTTTCAGGACTTTCCGAGTTGTGCAGAATAGGTCTCTAATATTTGCTCCTTTTCCAGCCCAGAATTCTAGCTGCCGGCATTCTCCCTCTTCATGTAAACCTTGTAAAATAAGAGAGAAAGGCATAAATATTGTGCTATAATGTGTAATAACAACCCATAATGCAATAAATGTCAACATAAAAGCATGATGCAAAATGGACGTATCAGGAGGCTGCCACTGGTTGCTCCCAAATTCTTTTAACTGTCTCCTTGAAACCCTCCATCTTCATCTAGTAATTTTCAAATATGAAGATTGTTGATTTGGGAATTTGAGTGCCCACTTGGATTAAGTAAGGAGTATGATCTGAAATTGGTTTTGCTAGACAAGTAGCAATTGTGTTAGGATAGTTTAAGGTCCAAGCTTCTGAAGAGAAACACCAGTCTAATTTCTCAAGTGGGTCTCTTGCATATTACTCCATGTAGTTTCTCCCTTTGAATAGTATTTCAACAATCCCTAGGTTGCTAATGGCTTCATTGAAATTTAGCATATCCTAATAATCTCTTCCTGGCTTGTATCTGTTGGTTGGATATCTGATTTAGTCGAAGTCACCCATAATTAGCCATCTTCATCCCGAGGCATTTGAATATTAGCTAACCAGTCCAGAAAGTTTGATCTATGCTCTGCTTGGCATGGGCCATACACATTTGTGAGATACCAGGAGCTTGTGTTATGATATGAAGTAAAATGTACTGATAATGTGTGTTTATTCAAAAACCACTTCTCCCTAGAAAACATTATCATTCCATGCAATCAGAATGCCTCCTGATGCTCCTATCAACGGGACAAAAATATTTGCCGATCCTTTTAGGGAAAAAATTCTGAGAAATGAGATGTCAAATGTTTCTTTCCTGGTTTCCTCTAAGCAGATGATATCACATTGTGTTTCTTCAATCTTATTGGCCAAAGCTAGCCCCTTAGCTTTATCACCTAATCCTCTAATGTTCTAGTTTAATATTTTCCATTGTCTATCCATATTGAAATGATTAGATCCTCAGGCAGAAAACCTCGGGTAGAGAAGAGCAGTAATATTGTGTCACATCACATCTCAGAAGAGTCACCCAAAATATTGGTTCTACATCTCCATCCATAGTCCTTACAGCCATAGTTCTACTGAATACAGATTCAGTCTTACAATAAGATAAACTTTTTACATAACACCATCCTTGGTGCCACTCTTGCATGCTTGAAGAAAACTCTTTCATTTTCCATCTTCAACAACCTTGGAGCTTGCTCCTTCCTTGGCTCCATTCTTCTTGTTATTCTTGGTCTGTAGTATATCCAGGGTTGTGTCCTTGTGAGGTACCTTATAGAATGAGGTGTTAAGATTTTAAACAATTTTACCAGAAAGTACTGGGGGATCAGCATAACATGCCACACAATTTTTGTTAGGAACAACTCTCTTTTTGAAACCTTTTTGCAAATCCATAATCCTCATACTCCTTCTTACCTCAGTCACCACCAAAGGTGCTTTATAGTTTCTCTTCCTGTTGATGTGGTAAACACTTGTGGTAGAAGCCTTCTCTACTTCTTTTTCCTGTTCAATATCCATATTTAGTTCGCTGTTAGGAGTGGAATAAGCCTCCTCAGATGCACTTATTGTTTCTGAAGATGCACTAATGAACTGGCAACTAGGACCTTTAATGCTAATGCATGCTTCAGGAATAACAAATGGAATTTTTAACTTGTTCTCAGTGCCCAAGACAATAATTTTCCACATTTCAGAATTAAGGAAATCTTTGACCCATTCAAACTTGTCCGGAGATAACAAGGCAATTAGCATGAAATTCACCCAATCTGCCGGAATTCAAGTTACCTTATCAGACTCAAATTTAGGGGTGAAGTTATCTTTCCAAAACTCCGTACCATCCTTTCCCAGAGCATCCAATTCCATACCATCTAGGGCATTTTGATCCCCTGTGGCCATTATTTGAAGAACAGATTCAGAAACATCAGAGATGCCAATATTTTCATTAAGAAATTTCCCTTTCTCATTGAATCCTGGGAGAGTTGACATAGAACTAGAGCTGGAGTCACCCTCATTTGCAAGTGGAGGCAGTATGGTCTCACCTTGGGTCTTGTAAGAGGCATCAACACTTTCCATAAGCTCCTTTTCAATTGGGTAGATGAGTTGAAGTTTTTCACCTTCAACAGTGCCATTGAAGGAGGGATAATATTTATGTTCTCATCCACTATAGGATCGTTTGTAACTCAAGCTTCTTCTCCATGACAGCAACCATTGTTTTACTAACTTCATCAACGCTTAGCAGAGGATGACCCTGAGGGGTAATGTGAGAATTGATAACAACAACCTTTATATCAGTGTGAAGTTCAGCATTCATTAGCTCGAACATGAAGTTCTCTTTATCCAGATCCTCAATTACATGAAGGCCTTCGAAGGCAAGGGGATCAAGGGCCAAATCAGGCCCATCATGCTCAATTCCTTGAAATACCACCTCTTGAGCAGGCAAGCCAAGGCCCAAAGCAAGTTCAGGGACATGTATTTTCCTGGGCCATTAGGAATAATATTTAAATCAAGGCCCATATGTACTTGAATTTGAGGCCCACCAGCCAATCCAGTAGAGCTAACACCACTTTCTCCCTGCAGATTTTCTTGAGCCACCACAAGTGGGGCATGCACATCCATCTGCAAAGGTTCCATCAAACCATGTAATTCTAGAAACTCACCACCTTTGATCTCAACATCCACCAGATTATCATTTTGTCCTTGAAGTGCCCAATGTCCATCTTCCTAGTCATTGTCTTCTTCTTCTTCTACAACTTTTAGAGGCAAGTGCAGAGCCATAGGACCCACCACCAGATCTTGGTTATGGTTAAAATGTCCCACATTTGGCATTGGGTGTGGGTTTTCCTCAGGGGGACAGGAACTTCATCTGGAGGTCCCCCACCTAGTAGTTCTTGCTGCAAAATGACCACTAGGACAGCCCAGGATTCTCCCAAAAAATCATCTACATTGGATTGGATAATACTAGTAGGAATGAAACTAAGATCTTCCACTCTGACTTTGACAATAATGGTTGCCCTAGTGCTCTTAAATTTGTCCCAAGTGATAAGTTTGCCAAAACTCTTGACAACATTAGCAATTTCAGTGAAGTTTCTGAGATCTTGATGAAAGCCCCCCAGAATCAGCCAAACATTTCTATTAAGATGATCCCTCACCAGTTCATACCTTCATCATGATGTTGAACAACAATATTAATGTCATCAAATCTGTGCGGCCCCTCTCTGATCAAAGTGTTTAAATCAAGAACAGATTCCAACTTAACATAAGCCTAACCAATCGGGCATTTTGAAATCTCCAGCACCCCCATCCGTTTGGATTGCAGAAAATCTTGAAGGATTTGTCTAACATACTGAAATGAACTTTTCCCTCCGGCATGTTCATCATTTAATTATGGGCATCATGAGATGAACTATCCCTAAATTTTCATGTTCATCATGAAAATGTTTGCTAACGACCCGAACATGGGCAGGACGACCTTCCACATGCAGAGCTTGGAGACCTTCCGGAAGAAACAACGTTGGGTCAAAGGGGAAGGTGGCCATTGCCTCTTGGGCGGTCGACAAAGCACTGGTACCGTAAGGTGCTATACAAACGGTTTTTAACCCCTTTCCGCGATGTCATTTGGAACCGTCGCCAAGTAAGTGTGGGCGATAGGGTGGTCCTTCCCGCACAACCCAGAAACCGTCGGGGATGGGTGAGTGGCTACTGATGATCGCCATAGAATAAACGTATGACAAGCCACCCCAGTCCCACACATTACATTTCAAAGTTAAGTCTCTGATCAGAGAGACACCCCAAATGATTACGCCACTATAGTCGTGTGAAAAAGGTGGACATCAACATTTAATCTCCTGATATGTTTGTGATAGGTACGTTATCGCACACGATTCAAGAATGTAAAATGTGTGTGGTGCCTCTACTAACGCTAACGTTTACATTTTCATAACTGTGTGCGATTCGTATTCCTATCACACACGCACACTGGTTTGAAACGTTTGCCGTATTACCATGAATCACACCCGCATATGAGATGAAACCGTGTGTGCATCCATCCGGCATCGCAAACATTTCACGTCAAAGAACCGTCTGTTTTCTTTTTTCATCACACGCGTTGTTTTCTTTCTAACCGTGTGCAAATTATTTTATTCGCTCATGTACATTTTTTGGCTTTAATTTATTATTCAAATTGGAAATTTTGAAATATGAAATGTGTAATTCAAATTATCAGCACAATGGTTTGCCAATGAATCCATAAATAAAATTGTCAATACCATATGCTCAGTAATTACAGGATTGGACAGCAATTAACTATGATGAACCAAAATATTTGCAGGCGGTAAACATGAAGAGAAAAGTCTAAATCATTTTGACCGCCGATGGTGTTGAAGAAGCGAAATGCCCATAATGTGCCTTCCTGCATGCCAGAGGCATGAACAACTTTTTTCCAACCCCTTGTGACGATCGCCCGCCCATCCTTCACCGCCTTCAGGAAGACTTCTAGAGCATTATCATGATAACATGAATTATATACTTTAACCTTAGTTGCCTCCACTCCGGTCATGTCGTTTGCAAGGTAATCATCAGTAAATAGCTTTAGAAACCACTGAAAAGAGAAAAATATCATATCATGAGGTCTAATAGAGTAACTTGTTGTGGGTAAGGGGAAAAGGCAACACATTACTTACCATCCTAAAGTTCGTTGTTGTCTTGGACAAAGTGTAAATAAAGAGCTTAATTCCCATCACCCGTTTCTTTCGCCTAACAATCTTTCTTAGTTTCCTTACTTGATGCTTGTTTATGAATATCTCATTGCCCCATACGCAAAAGAGATCGAAGCGTGGATCAGTACCGCTCATATATGTACCTACAAGCAACCAGTAAATGTTAGAAGCTAAACTGTGATTGCACAAATGATGTAAAATACAACTACCTACATTCCTAAGTACAAGTATTTTTCGAGATTTCAATATGAACTACATACGGATGTATATAGAATTATAGATATAGTTTAGATTAGAATCTAGATTCACTCATTTTGCTCCTTATGTAGTCTATATTGGAATCTCTAAAAATACTCAAATTTAGGAATATATGGTGTATAAGACATGGGATGCATCTAACCTCGACGACAAACAACAGCATCGCCCATTGTAGCCCTGTGTAAGTACATGGAAAGCCGATGTTAACTACAACAGGGTTAACATCCATCAAAAATAGCAAATGTTAAAAAACGGCAGCATCTGTAGTGATATCTTGATTGTGAAAGAGTAGCACGGTAGCAAAGGGACGGATTAAAAAATGGGTACAACTTTTAGTTGCAACAGACTTAACAACATCCTAATTCATGTTTTGTAAGTTTGTAGCCATTGAAATACAATTGTTTAAAATGGATACAACTATTAATTGCAACATGCTTAATGGCCACTGAAACCGGTACTGATAAAAATGCAATTAGCAGAGTTAAACATAATAAGGCAGGTGCTGCCAGAGCAGATAATGGCCCAGTTGTCTATAGAAAAGGTAGGGAAAATAGCTAAAACATGTTAGGCATGTTTACTACAAGATGCTTAAGACATCGACCGTACAAAACATAGCCATTAATTGCAACTGGTATTGGTAAGATTGAACTTGTGAGTTCATACTTGGTAAGTCCTGAGAGTTAGTTGCTGGGGCACTTCATCCTGGCCAGAGCCTGCCCAAAGTCAATGGCGGCGGAGGCAAGCTCTTCCTCTGGGTCGAAGTGTGGATCAGTGCCCCCGACATGTGTACCTACAAGAAGAAAGTAAATGTTAGGAGCCAAACTGCAATTGCACAAATGATGTAAAATACTGTAAGACATGGGATGCAGCTAACCTCGATGGCAAACAACAGCATCGCTCGTTATGGCCCTGCGTTAGTACATGGATAGGCATGTTAAGTACAACAAGGTTAGCATCCACCAAAAATAAGAAATGGGCAGCATCTCTAGTATATCTTCATTGTAGAGAGTAGCATGGTAGCAAAGGGACATATTAAAAAATGGATACAATTGTTAATTGCAACAGACTTAACAACATCCTAAGTCATGTTTTATAAGTTTGTAGCCATTGAAATACAACTATTTAAAACTGGATTCAACTGTTAATTGCAACAAGCTTAATAGCCATTGAAATCGGTACTGATAAAAATGCAATTGGCAGAGTTAAACGCCACAAGGCAGGTGCTGCCAGAGCAGATAATGGCTTAGTTGTCTACAAAAGGGTAGGGAAAGTAGCTAAAACGTGTTAGGCATGCTTACTGCTTAATACATCAACCGTACAAAACAGAACCATTAATTGCAACTGGTATTGGTAAAATTGAACTGGTGAGTACATACTTGGTAAGTCCTGAGAGGTAGTTGCTGGGGAACTTCATCTTGGCCAGAGCCCGCCCAAAGTCAGTGCGGCGTAGGCAAGCTGTTCATCTGGGTCGAAGCGTGGATCAGTGCCACTGACATGTGTACCTACAGGTGTACCTACAGGCAACCAGTAAATGGTAGAAATTAAACTGCAATTGCACAAATGATGTGAAATACTGTAAGACATGGGATGCAGCTAGCCTCGACGAAAAACAACAACATCGTCCATTATGACCCTACGTAAGTACATGGACATGCATGTTAAGTACAACAGGGTTAGCGTCCACCAAAAATAGCAAATGGGCAGCATCGCTAGTGATATCCTGAGTCATGTATTGTAAGTTTGTTGCTGGTATTGGTGAAATTGAACTGGGCGGTTAATACTTGAACATCACACAGTGTGCAGTACTGAAATAAACAAGGCACTAACATGCTTAATACATCAATCGTACAAGACATAGCCATTGCAAGTGGTATTGGTAAGATTTAGCTGGTCATATCATACCTGTTAAGTCTTGGGGGGTAGTCATCGGGGCACTTCTTCTCGGCCAGAGCCTGCACCATGTTGGTGGCGGCGGAGGCGAGGTGTTCCTCCGGGTCAACACGCACAATGGCCATCGCACCATGGACCCGCCATCATCTGCTCGACCTCCACGTGATATGTGGTTGGGCTTGTGCGGCGATGCTCTAGAGGTAGGAGCGGTGGGGATTTGGAGGCATGAGGATGTTTTGCAGGCGCCATTTAAGCAATCAGGCGGGGCCGTGATAGAGATCGGTGGGTTGCCTGACTGGATCCGAGCAGAACATAGATGTGGTTGAAGCTGTGGTTGCGGTGGCAGAGATTTGAGCTGCTGGTAGGCGGAGGCGCGGGGGGAGGGGGGATGGGGGAGATACTGAGGAAATTTGATGGGTGGGGATGTGGTTGGAGAAATATATTCTAAAATCGCGCGCCTAATCAAAATTTCGCTGCAAAACTCAAAACTTGGGCGGGGGGAAACACACAACACAGACGAAGCGGGTAAAATACTCCTGTGCGAGAAAACAAAAAAATTGGAGATCCCGTCTCCAAAAAAATGTACACATGTAGTTGATTTTTTCGGTCAATGGTACGCCTGGTTTATTAGGAACCATCGCACAGGTAACTGACTTATGGATCATTAACGAAAAAGCACATAGGTATGGCATAGAAATCATGTGTTTTGTGATCTTCTAATGATTAACGCAAAAAAACGCACACGGGAACACATGCTAATCAACACTCAAAGCCCTCAAAGGATGCTCTTACTGACATTGTATGTTAATACTACAAAATTAAAGTACTACCGGTAATTTGCTCTAATACTACAAACTGAAAATACTTCTCACATGCTGCCATCAGGGCATGCTGGCCAGACGCCGGCGTTCTCCTTCCCGGCCTTGTAGGCGGCAGCCCACCATGCTTCGATCTCCACCAAGCTCTCCTCACCATGGTGTGCGGACTCTTCTTTCTTGCTGCGGCGGGACTCTCTTTTCTTAACTGCTTTCTGCCTTTTCCGATCCTCCTGTGTGGCTTTGGCCGCCTCTAAATTCATCGCCCATTCAGCCATGGCAGCCTCAAAGTCCACCCACATAACTGTGTGGCCTCCAATGGCGATGAACTCGGTGCAGCAAGATGTCATCGCTTCCTTACCATGTGTGCGGTCGTGGGCAGCGAGGAATGCGGCGCGGCGGGATGCCGTCACTTCCTTACTAGTTACTGTGCACCGCGGTGCCATGAATGACGCTTGGAGAGAGCTCTGGGACGGAGGAGTCGGGCAGCCGTATAGTGCGGTGGTTTTTAAGAGCTCAATGACACACTACAAAGGAAATTTGGCTTCCCTTACAATTTTGCTCGTTCATTATCGCACATGGTTCATCTCCGTCGCTTGCGGAAACAGTGCGCGCTGAGGCTATTGTGTGTTGCATTATGATTACCCGGAACCACAGCCATGCAGATCGCATGTGTGCACCGTAGGATGCGCCATGATCGAATGGCAATCCACGTCCCTCACATCATATCCGTGCAGCTGTAGCTGGATTGGATTTATATGCGCCAAATGCCTAGAAAATGCACATAATCCCCTAAATATGGTAAATGAGCCTGGGAAATGCCAAATTTGAACATGGTGATTTGCACGGTGTATGTTCGTCGTAGAAAAAACTCTAGGGCAAAGAATGAATTTGGATTCCCTTTCAATCTTGATGATTTCCCTCTAGAAAGCATGGAACTTCCCCGGTGATGGTTCGATTTATGAAGGGCGTGCATGATGACATAAGCCAAACCTTCTCAAATTTTTACCAGGGCATGGTGAGGTCATACCATGGCACCATGCCAGGCGTCATGTTTTTCAAGCATTTATTTCATTTTTTCTATAGTTGAAAACCCAATAAACAAACGTTTGTGGTTGACTCTTGCCACACATTTCATCGAAATATCTGTCCATTCCTTGTAAAAGGCATGAGAATTTACTAAACGACATGAGCATCATTTTCCAAGCTGTTCTTGTGCACCCTTTCATGCACCGATTGTTTGAACTTGAATTATGTGCATTAATGCCTAGAAAATGTACATAATCCCCTAAATATGGTAAATGAACCCGGAAAAGTGCCAAATTGAACGTGGTGATTTGCAGGGTGTATGTTCATCGTAGAAAAAAACTCATGGATAAAGGACAAAGGAAATTCGGATCCCCCTTCAATCATGGTATTTCCCCCTCGAAACAATGAAACTTCCTTGGTGATGGTTCGATTTATGAAAGGCGTGCATGACGACATAAGGAAAACATTCTCAAATTTTTACCATGGCACGGTGAGGCCATACCATGGCATCACGCCAGGCATCATGTTTTCCAAGCACGTATTTCATTTTTGTATAGTTGTTAACCCAGTAAACGACACATTTATGGTTAACTATTGCCACACATTTCCTTGAAATATTTGCCCATTCCTTGTAAAAGGCATGAGAATGTACTAAATAGCACGAGCATGGTTTTCCAAACTGTTCTTGTGCACCTTTTCATGCACCGACTGTTCGAATTTGAATTATGTGCATTAATGCCTAGAAATGCAAATAACCCCCTAAATATGGTAAATGAGCTCGGAAAAATGTCAAACGTGAACACGTTGCATCTGAGGCAGTATGTTGATCGTTGGAAAAAACTGAATGACAAACTAGGACGGAAATTTGGATTCCCCTTCAATCTTGGTGATTTCCCTCTCGAAAGCATGGAACTTCCTCGGTGATGGTTCGATTTATGAAGGGCGTGCATGACGACATTAATCAAACCTTCTCAGCTTTTAACCATGGCACTGTGAGGCCATACCATGATGGCACCATGCCAAGAGTCATGTTTTTCAAGAACGTATTTCATTTTTTATAGTTGCTAACCCATTAAATGACGCGTTTGTGGTTGACTATTGCTACGCATTCCCTTGAAATCTCTGCCCATTACCTGTAAAAGGCTTGAGAATCTACTAAATACCACGAGTATGGTTTTTCCAGACCGTTCGTGTGCACCTTTTCATGCACCGATTGTTTGAATTTGAATTATGTGGATTAATGCCTAGAAAATGCACATAATTCCCTAATATGGTAAATGAGCCCGGAAAAATGCCAAATTTGAGAACGTTGCATTCGAGGGGGTATGTTGATTGTAGAAAAAACTGAATGACAAGCTAGGAAGGAAATTTGGATTCCCGGCCCCTTCAATCTTGCTGATTCCACTCGAAACCATGAAATTTCCTTGGTGATGCTTCAATTTATGAATGGCGTGCATGACGAGATAAGACATACATTCTCAATTTTTTACCAGGGCATGGTGAGGCCATACCATGGCACCACACCAGGGGTCATGTTTCCCAAGCATGTATTTCATTTTTGTATAGTACCCAGTAAACACATTTCCTTGAAATATCTACCCATTCCTTGTAAAAGGCATGAGAATTTACTAAATAGAACGATCATGGTTTTCCAGACCGTTCTGTGCATCTTTTCAAGCACCGATTGTTTGAATTTAAATTATGTGCATTAATGCCTAGAAAATGCACATAATCCCCTAAATATTGTAAATGAACCCGGAAAAGTGCCAAATTTGAACACGGTGATTAGCAGGGTTTATGTTCATCGTAGAAAAAAACTCATGGACAAAGGACAAAGGAAATTTGGATTCCCATTCAATCACGGTGATTTAGTATCGCACATAATTCATCTCCGTCGCCTCTGCGAACCATGTGTGTTCACTCACACATGCAAAAGGAAAAAAGAAAACCCTTGCCCCGTCCGTCCCCACCCACTCGTCACGGACTCCTCCGCAACTCTGCACCTCATCAACTTCTATCGCGGCGACCACCCTAAGCTCAATGGCGCTGCTGTCGGCGGGCGGATGTCGCGCTCCAAACGGCACGAGATTTCGCCCCTACTTCTTTTTTCCGCCTATCTACACCAACATTCTAGACTCTGGTCGACTGGGGTTTTCTGCGGGATTGGTCCGGGAATTTTTCTCATGGAGAAGCTAATCAACTTAGTGAAATATTCACTCATCTCTTATCGTAGTTCGTCTGTCGTTGTTAATCAACCAACGGAAATCGCTGTGGAATCATTTTTGTTCTAGCTGATTTGTGGGTGTTCATTCATGTGCCCACAGTGCGAGCACAAATCGGGCAAGTGTGGTCATGGCCAGTCGGAAATGAAGTTCTATCTCACCATTCCAGATGACTTTAGGGAGCGCTCGGTATGTTCAATCTCAACCTACCAAGGTCGGCATGGCCTAAATTTGTGAACATATACCATTGCTACATTATCTATATATTTGCATCAAATCTTTGTTACATTATCTATTTTTAATTTTATATATTTGTACTTTGCTTTCATCTATATATTGATCTGTTCTATCAGTTACTCCCATATTTGCATCTTGCTCTGTTATTTCAATATATCTAATTTGTGATCTTAATTTTCATTTCAAGCACTACATCCCTTGCTTTGCAAGAACAGGAGTAGAAGGAAATCTTGGGCTTTACTTTATTGATGACTCCCAGGATGTCATATTGACAACGCAGCATGGACATAAAATGACGGTTAGCGTAAAACTTGATAAAGATGGTCACTCCTATTTTAATGCAGACCTTTGGAGAAAAATGTCTAAGTGTTATGAACTGAAAGTTGGCAATAAAATTCTAGTGCATGCACCACAGCCTGGTCTAATTAACATGGATGTTTACTTCCCCAACGGCATCAGTCAATAAAAGTCTGATCGAGTTAGTGTCATTTCAACTTTCTCCATGATGTCATGTTACTTAGCAAAACTAGGGTATTTGTTCTGACTAATTAATCAATATTTAAGCAACCAATTGTGATTTAATTTTCTAACTCCATTCCTAGGCAGTAACAAATTCAATTTACCAAATTATGCGCACTGTATATTCTTCTACTATGTTCTGAATAAATAATACCTTTCCACCTTTTAAGCGGGATATGTTGGATGCATAGTGAACAATCAGTATGTTACTAAGAGTACCAAATTTCACTGAAAGGACTTGAAGCATGTCATAAACTTTGTTGATAATCCGACAGAGATAGCACATCATATGAATGCTCAATTTTGGATGGGATTAATTATACATATGGTGCACACATTGAACAAGACCAATTGTGTGCACAAAACGCTGGTAAAAAGTCTTATTTTAATGTTGATGCTCATAAACTATATATATCTTCAACAATATGTTACAATTGGTTTCTATTCTACATTTCAACAGATATTGCCCCCTGTAGCAGTTCCTGGTTCGATTTTCCGGCGTGGTCGAATTATACTTGTGCCTGCTAATAACGCCAAAGTGATTGCAAGGTACTGTATTTCCCGCAGAAATGGAACCATTCAAATTAACAAGTTCTCTCTTATCATGGCAATGCATCCATATTGGAAAATTGGAGACACTGTTCTACTCATGCTCTATCAAGGCGCAGGAGGGCTCTTCCTTTTCATTGACGAGATGTTGAGTCGCCGTGATCAAGCTGCTTCCAGCGGATAGTTGTGGTTGTTGGCCCTCAGCCTCTTGAAATGTGCTAGTTGTTACTATGTTAAGTATGTAGATATGGACCATATAGTTGTTGGTCGTTAGCCTCTTAAAATGTGATAGTTGTTACTATGTTAAGTATCTAGATATGGACCATATGGTTGTCAAAACCGTGTTACGAAGATCCTCCTTTTGTCAAATAGTGTAACCACTATATATATGTTACTCAAATGCTGTTAGCAAAGTTGTTAAATTTTCATGGAAAGTATTAGTATCGTACACAATTCTTTGAGTTTAAGCGTGTGCCCGATGTCTAGAAGGCATTTGCATATTAACTGTCCATATTGTAAATTCACACACATGTTAACATAAGGAAATATATGTGTAACTTACTAATCATCGCACACGAGTACTCGCAGACGCATTGTGCGTGATAATCCTAGCCACCGCAAGCAACTAGTTTGCATTTTTCAAAGTATTTTATACATGCAGAATCGCACAGGAACTTACAGTATTAACCGTCTGTGTTGTAATTTCTCATCACAAACAGTTCATACGAGTCGGCTGTTTGCCACGTATCACACACATCTTGTTTACAGGACTCATTTGTGTTCTTTTGCTCATCGCAAACAGTTCATCCATGTGAACTGTATGCCGCACACACATCTTGTTAAGTTGAACCGTTTTTGTTGTGTTCCTTAATCGAAAACAGTTTGTCCGAGTGTACCATATGCCGTATATCACACACACCTTGATCTGGCTAACTGTTTATGTTGCACTCCCTAATAGCAAATAGTTCATCAGAACGAACTGTATGCCGTATATCGCACACACATTCATATGGCTGCCTGTTTCTATTGTTCTGCCTCATCGCAAACAGTTCAAATGGACTAACTGTGTGCCCTTCATCGCACACGTAACTAAAATCTGAACCGTGTTTGATGGCTCCGCAATCGCAAATGTTTTGCACCTTTGCTATGGTTCTTTTACACCACCGTCTACGATTAATGCGTCGCACACAGTTTCGTCAAAGGGTCTCTGATCGTAGTGTCGCGTTAGCAGCATCCTGCAGTAGTGAAGGAGCAGGCGGTGGAGCATAGGAGAGCAGAGACGGGTTTCTGGTAGGTGCGGTAAGGGGAGTAGAATGCGAAGAGGCCACCCCTTGCTTTCCCCTAATTAGGCTACGTGAGATACCCTCTCAATCTTGAATGCACACTTGCTCATCCAAATCAATTGTAACCTTCAGTTGCCACTTCTAAGTAATGGGAAACTTTTCCTTTAATGACGAAATTGGAATTCCCGCATATGATTTAGGATTTCCCGTGGCGGAGGTCTTGTTACCATCTTTAATCTTTGACCAGCAGTTAGCAGCAATATGGGCCCAACCACTATAGTGTCTACAACGAATTTTATTCCCACAGCTGGGTCTTCTATGGCCCGTCATCATACATCTATTGTAGAAGGCCTTTTGGGCTTAAGGCTGACCTAAGCGCTGCAGCCCAGAATTTTGAAAACCCTTTGATCCCGCCTTGGGGTCAAAATTTGAAGACCCATTACGCGTCTCATTATTGGGGAATTCAAGACGCTTGAAAACTGAAATATTATTGCGGTTGTGCAAAATAATCACGTTTGAATTGGAATTCAGATCCAGATTTTGATCTTTGAAAAATCTTGGAGATCGAACAACCTCTGCAAAAGATTTTCTTTGAGCTTTGGAATGCATTACTTGAGTCCACTCTTTCTCCTGTTCTTCATAGTAAAGATCAAATTCTCTCTGGAAATTTGGACCTCTGTTCCCCCAGAGGAAGAAATAAACATTGAACAAATTATTTGCAATATTTCCTCCATTGTAAATTGCAAAACCAACATCTTAAGATGCCACTAAGAATTTGAAACTCCATTGCCTCAAGAAAACCACATTAAAATGAGTCGCATTCCCTCCTAAACAAGATTGGAGGATCAAGCCAACAGAATCGATATTTAATCGCAATTTTGAATGGGAAAACTGAGCCACCAGAAAGAATTCTCTACATGATCCACCTTCAAGATGATTTACCTGAGACCCAAAGCTTCTGCGCACTTTTCTTCAAACTCAAGTCCTAGCTGAAAATGAAGGTATGAGAGCGCCATCTTGGTACCACCTTCTATGAGAACTGAAGGACCGCAAGGGGAGAGGTGGCTGGTGCTGTCGGAGTGGCACACACCAGGGATGGCTGGTGGCCACCGATGGCCGATGGCCAAAGGCGGGGGTTGGGGACCTGTAGTAATCAAGAGCGTGTCCTTTTTATGAACCATGCAAGATGATTGTTGTATGTGACTAAATATATATAAAGAAAAGGAGAAGAAATCACATACAGAATCTGAGTATAAACGCCCTCCAACTCAATCAAGTAGATAAGAGCATCTCTAGCAGACCCCATAAAAGGGCTGAACCCGTATAATTCCAATGAGTTTACAGGTTCGGCCCGTTTTTCTTGCCAGAACAGACTTCGTATCTTGGGCCCATGCTACGTCTTGAGCTTGCGTGGGTTTTCCTTGAAGAGGAAAGGGTGATGCAGCACAGTAGCGTAAGTATTTCCCTCAGTTTTTGAGAACCTAGGTATCAATCCAGTAGGAGGCTCCTCACAAGTCCCATGAACCTACACAAACAAACAAAGAACTCGCAACCAACGTGATAAAGGGGTTGTCAATCCCTTCACGGCCACTTGCGAAAGTGAGATCTGATAGAGATAATATGATAAGATAAATATATTTTTTGGTATTTTATAATATAGATGCAAAAAGTAAAGATGCAAATAAAAGTAGATTGAAATCTTATATGATAAAATATAGACCCGGGGGCCATAGGTTTCACTAGAGGCTTCTCTCAAGATAGCATAAGTATTACGGTGGGTGAACAAATTACTATCGAGCAATTGATAGAAAAGCAAATAATTATGAGATTATCTAGGCATGATCATGTATATAGGCATCACGTCTGTGACAAGTAGACCGACTCCTGCCTGCATCTACTACTATTACTCCACACATCGACCGCTATCCAGCATGCATCTAGAGTATTAAGTTCATAAGAACAGAGTAACGCATTAAGAAAGATGACATGATGTAGAGGGATAAACTCAAGCAATATGATATAAACCCCATCTTTTCATCCTCGATGGCAACAATACAATACGTGCCTTGCAACCCTTTCTGTCACTGGGTAAGGACACTGCAAGATTGAACCCAAAGCTAAGCACTTCTCCCATGGCAAGAAAGATCAATCTAGTAGGCCAAACCAAACTGATAATTCAAAGAGACTTGCAAAGATAACTCAATCATACATAAAAGAATTCAGAGAAGATTCAAATATTTCTCATAGATAAAATTAATCATAAACCCACAATTCATCGGATCTCGACAAACACACCGCAAAAAAGTTTACATCGAATAGATCTCCACAAGAGAGGGGGAGAACATTGTATTGAGATCCAAAAAGAGAGAAGATGCCATCTAGATAATAACTATGGACCCGAAGGTCTGTGGTAAACTACTCACAACTCATAGGAAGGGGTATGGTGTTGATGTAGAAGCCCTCCGTGGTGGATTCCCCCTCCGGCAGAACACCGACTATGGCTCCAAGATGGGATCTCGCGGATACAGAAGGTTACGGCGGTGGAAATATTTCTTTGGTGGATCCCTGGATGTTTTCGGGGTACGTAGGTATATATAGGAGGAAGAAGTACATCGGTGGCTGCTTGAGGGGCCCAGGAGATAGGGGCGCACCCTCCTATCTCCTGGCCGCCTCGATTGCTTCTTGACTTGCACTCCAAGTTCTCTGGATCACGTTCGTTCCAAAAATCACGCTCCCGAAGATTTCATTCCGTTTGGACTCCGTTTGATATTCCTTTTCTTCGAAATACTGAAATAGGCAAAAAACAGTAATACGGGTTGGGCCTCCGGTTAGTAGGTTAGTCCCAAAAATGATATAAATGTGTAAAATAAAGCCCATAAACATCCAAAACAGGTAATATAATAGCATGGAACAATCAAAAATTATAGATATGTTGGAGATGTATCAGCCCGAACCGTAATTTTTTTACCGTGGCCCAGAAAAAGACCCTTTCCACCGCTATTTATGCGGTTTCACCGCTTGGATACGGGTCAAACCCTATACGCCTCCACCGCCGCTCTGCCGCGATTGCCCTCCCCCTCCACCCCAATTTCTCGCCGTCGATGAGCCTAAAAAATGCCCTAGCGACCCTAACTGGCCCATGGACGGCTACGGCAGTGGTGGGGATGACGCGGAGTGTCGCCGTCACCGCATCTCCAACAGCACATGCAAGCGGGTGGCACGGAAGTGGCTCAACTATGGGAGCCGGCCGCTGATACGTCTCCAACGTATCTATAATTTTTTTATTGTTCCATGCTATTATATTTTCAATCTTGGATGTTTTATATTCATTTTATAGCAACTTTATATAATTTTTTGGGACTAACTTATTGACATGGTGCCTAATGCAAGTTGCTATTTTTGCTTGTTTTTTTACTTCGCGGAATATCTATATCAAACGAAGTCCAAATGCAGCAAAACTTTTTGGAGAATTTTTTCTGCCCAGAAGACACCCGGGAGGCCCAAGATGTGCACCAAAGGGGCCCTGTGAGGCCCACTAGGAACCAGGGTGCGCCAGGGCCCCCAGGCGTGCCCTGGTTGGTAGTGGGGCCCACAGTCACCCCCTCCACCGCCTCTCAGCTCTATAAATACTCTAATATTCCAGAAACCCTAAGGGAGTCGAGAGATTAGCGTTTCCACCACCGCAAGTTCTAGAACCACAAGATCCAATCTAGAAGCCTTTTCCGACACCTGCCAGAGGGGTCAATGATTACGGAGGGGTTCTTCATCAACACCCTTCCCCCTCCAATGATGCGTGAGTAGTTTACCACAGGCCTACATGTCCGTAGGCAGTAGCTAGATGGCTTCTTCTCTCATTTTGATCTTCAATACAATGTTGCCCTCGATGTTCTTGGAGATCTATTTGATATAACTCATTTTTGTGGTGTGTTTGTTGGGATCCGATGAATTGTGAGTTTATGATTACACCTATCTATGAATATTATTTGAGTCTTTGTTGAACTCTCTTATGCATGATTGTTATAGCCTTGTATTTCTTCTATGAAACTTTGTTTAGTTTGACCAACTAGATTTATTTTTATTACAATGGGAAGAGATGCTTTGTGATGGGTTTGATCTTGCGGTTCTCAATCTCAGTGACAGGGAGACATGACACGCATGTATCATTGCCATTAAGGATAAAAATATGGGGTATATTCCTACATGAATAGATCTTGTCAACATCATGTCAACGTTCTTATTACATTACTCCATTTTGTCATGAACTTAATACACTCGATGCATGCTAGATAGTGGTCGATGTGTGGAGTAATAGTAGTAGATGCAGGCAGGAGTCGGTCTATTAATCTTGGACGTGATGCCTATATACATGATCTGCCTTGGATATAGTCATAATTATTTTCTATTCTATCAATTGCCCAACAGTAATTTGTTTACCCACCGTATGCTATTTTCCCGAGAGAACCCTCTAGTGAAATCTACGACCCCCGGCTCTATTTCCTATAATATTATTTCTAGATCTATTAATCTAAAAATACCTTGATGCACTTTTTCTTTACTTATTTTATTTTGTGTTTCTGTTAGATCTATTTATCCAATCTTATACAATTTAATCTATCTCAATACCGAGGAGATATTGACAACCTCTCTTACGTGTTGGGTTGCAAATTTTTGTTATTTGTGTGAAGGCACTGCTTACATAGTATGGGTGGTTTCTCCTACTGGATTGATACCTTGATTTCATAACAGAGGATATATACCATTGTTGTGCTGCATCATCCTCCCCTCTTGGGGGAAATACCAACGCAGATACAAGCAATCAGCCGTCATCGGCGTTCGAACGCCGCGAGCTCAACGAGTACGAGCGTGAGCTCGCGGTCCATTGTCGTGCCTCCTCTGGCACCTCTGCCGCGGGGAGCTCGTCCGCGGGCGCCTTGAGCTCGCGGCTCACTCCAGTCAAGAGAGAGCCGGAGGAGCTCGGGCCGCTCGCTGTCAAGCTCGAGGCTGACACAGACCTGCTGTCGGTGTCAAAACTGGTAGATCTCGGGTAGGGGGTCCCGAACTGTGTGTCTAAGGTCGATGGTAATAGGAGACGGGGGACACGATGTTTAACCAGGTTCGGGCCCTCTCTATGGAGGTAATACCCTACTTCCTGCTTGATTGATATTGATGAATATGAGTATTACAAGAGTTGATCTACCACGAGATTGTAAGGACTAAACCCTAGAAGTCTAGCTTGTATGATTATGATTGTGTATATCTCCCCCTCTACGGACTAAGCCCTCTGGTTTTTATAGACACCGGAGAGGACTAGGGTTGTACAAAGTAGGTTATAGAGAAATGAATCTTCATATTCGTTCGCCAAGCTTGCCTTCCATGCCAAGGAGATTGCCATCCGGACACGAGACGAAGTCTTCTGTCTTGTATCTTCATAGCTGAACAGTCCAGCCCACGTAAATAGTCCGGCTGTCCGAGGACCCCTTAATGCGGGACTCCCTCAGTAGCTCCTGAACCAGGCTTTAATGACGAGGTGTCCGGCATGCAGATTGTCTTCGGCATTGCAAGGCGGGTTCCTCCTTCGAATACTCCAAGTCTCCCTTCGAACACAAGAAACGTGTCCGGCTCTGCAAAACAAATACCACACACAACCGTAGAGAGTATAATACTTCACGAGTCCAATCCCCTGACAATTTTTTGTAGCATGGCATCACATCGCCGCTCGGTTATTATTTGAACCGTTTTTAGCCCACCGCTCCATCTTTCGAGAGGCGGTTTCATTGGCACGTCTTGTCAAAGCAGAGATCATGTCCCCTTATTGCGGGATTCTCATCAATACAGGTGTGGATAACCCAACCGTTTCTGTTGGCAAGATTCCTTGGGAATAGGCAGTTTTTAAGGCCTAAGAGGGGGCGCTTGATATTCATTGCCTCTATAAAGGGGCTAAGACCCGTCCTTTCTCTTCTACGCTAATCCTTTCCTCAACCTCTCCCACCTCAAGCTCCAGCACCCAAGGTTCAATCCAATTGCTTTGTGCCTCCCAATCATGTCCAGACCCAGCCTTCAAGGTCAGTTGGCGGCTTCCTCTATCACAGAGGAGGATATCACAAAGCTCCGGGAGGCAAGATACTTGACCGCAGAAATCCTCCATAGGCTTCCTGCTCAAGGGCAGGTTATTCCTACTCCCAGATCCAATGAGAGAGTTCTATTCATCCCTCACTTCCTCCGAGGGCTAGGGTTTGCTCTTCATCCCTTTGTTCGAGGGCTCATGTTCTATTACGGGCTAGATTTTCATGATCTAGCTCTGGACTCCTTCCTTCACGTCTCGTCATTTATTATCATGTGCGAGGCCTTCCTCCGTATTTCCCCACACTTCGGCTTGTGGCTCAAGACCTTTAATGTGAAGCCGAAGGTGGTCGACGGGAGACACGCAGAGTGCAGAGGTGCTACAATAAGCAAACTTACCAATATTTCTTGGCCAAAGGGTTCCTTCACAGAAACTTCCGACCTATGGAAACGGGAGTGGTTTTATATCATGGAACCCCGTGGTAAAAAGTGAGCGGCTACACCCGTATTCCGATCTGGTCCTCCATTACAGCTTGCATCGTGGATTAGTAAGGGGCTGGACTGGGGATCACTTGATGAAGTGCATACATTGCAAAGCTGCATTCAGAGCCTTACTGAGAAGGACACCAGTCTTATCAAGGTAATCCAAGTAATGCAAGTCCGTTGGGTCCTACCATGCCAACGACAGCCTCTCCGCATGTGGGAGTTCAATCTGGAAGGACCGCGAACCCGTCAACACTTCTTCGGCACGACGCTCGAAGGGATGTATAAAATATTCTTCGGATCACAAAAACAGTCTCCAGACACTACAAAGGATGCAGGCCTCGACTGCAACCACCTGGATACCTCAGTAAGCACTCGACTCCGGAACACAGTTTAGTTAAATTTCTCATAACAATATACTGAGAAAACTATACTCGGTCGGGGCTGGATAAAGAAGGCAGGGAGAATTAGGTGTTCTGCCCCTCTTCCCGAATACTCAGCAAATCCGGTGTTAACAAGGATGCTGGCTCCGGCACCCTATCAAGTGCCGTCGAAGGAAGACAAGGAGAGGAGTAAGAAGGTCCGTAGTGGCCCCCATTCTAGAGGTACACCAAGCACCGCATCCGGGGAGATTGGAACTCCCTTTTCCGAAGATGAAAGGGAAGGGGAAACTGACATCCCCTCTCCCCATGGTAAGAGGAGGACCGCCTCTAAAGACTTGAAGATAAAGGCTTCCAAGCGAGGGAAGAAATCCCTGTTAGGGGGTTCTGGTTCGGGAGGTGATGTTGCTACGCAGTTCCTCCATAAGGACAAGCCTTTAGCTGAATCGTAAGTGAATAAAGGTGTTTTAAACATACCCCGTTCTTTTCCTGGTTGCAATGGTAATATTTAAAATATATGTTTTGCAGTTCGGCATGCAGCCTCCCTCAACAGTCCTCTTCCTCGGGGGATCTTCTTCCGGAGATGATGGAGAGCGAAGCGCCTCCACAGATTTCCCCGCCCCATAGGGTGGACGACCCCGAGGTGTCATCTCGAAGGATCTCTCCCAGTCAACAAGTGGTGCAAGGGATAATGAAGACTAGGCCAGAAGGTGATACTTCGGCCGCCCAGGGCCCGGGGTGTTCGGCTCCCACGGGGACGAACAATAGAAGCCCCGGACTATCCGATATACAGCCAGAGATGACTCAAAGGTCAAGTGAACATATTCCATTGAAGGGAGTCTGTATCCCTACAGCTGCTTCCAGGGATCCGGAGGCGTCGGATACATTGATGGACACACTGCAACATGCGCCTGTCTCAGAGGTACCTTGATGGGTACGGTAGTTGAGAGAGTTCTATCCGCGAAAAGCGGATTTAATGAAGCTTTTACAAGCCTGCTAAGGGGCTTCAAGGTGCGTAATGTAATATTTTTAATTATGGTGTAAACGCAAAATGCGCCTGTGTATAGATAGTAGCCCCTGAGACTCTGGTTGACATCCAAATGGAGGCAATCAGAGGATCAAAAAAGGTTGATATGCTCAAGAAATGATTTTACTAATTGGAACACAAGTTGTTTCATCCTTGGCAACTGCCCGAGCTACAGAGGTTGTCGAGCTGAAGCGGAAACTTGATGTGGCGGATGATGACATCATGCTCATGAACAGGCGGCTCGACGAGGCGCAAGGTATGTCTTCGGGGCAGTCAGTATATGCAAGTATTATAAATATGAGCATGACGCTGAGAATTGTAATATGTGTAACTATAGATGGTGCCGCCGCCGTTGAGACCCTTCGGGATGAGCTTTCCCGAGTCAAGGAGAAAGCCAGGGTGAGTAATGCGGCTGCCGAAAAGGCAGCTGCTGAATTAAAAGCCGAACAGGCTGCTCAGTGCCAGTGCGAGGAGAGAATATCTACTATGGCGCTTGAGCTAAAGGATACCACTAGCCGATGCGAAATTCTTGAGAAAGATAGCCAAACCAAAGTGGCCGATCTTGAGAAGGCCTTACAAGAGGCGAGGGAAGCACGGTCCGAGTCTAGAGCGGCTCGGGAGGAGATCCGGCAAGCTGGGGAGATCGTGGCTGGTAAGCCCTTCTTATTGCAAACTAAATTCGGCGATCCGACGTATGCACCGCTTGATCGAATGTGGAGTTCTCGAGACGCGTTTTTGGACTTGTCGAAGAGTGCTTCTGATGCAACACAGTTTTTCCAAGTGTAATAAGGACATGCGGCAGAAAAGCTTTTCTGGTCGCAATTCAGCATGCCAAAGCATACGCTGTTGCTGAACAAACAGATGGCCCAATGGGCAGAGTTCCACAGGATATCCAGACTTGCCATGAAGGTCGTTGTGGTCCGGTTGTGGCCTAGAGAACCAATTCCGAATAGTTATTTTTGTTTGGTGCAACGACTTGTTCATGCGGTGTCGCATATCGACGCTGTCAAGCGGTCAACATGCATAGAAGGTGCACGGATGGCCTTTGCCCACGTCAAGACATACTGGGCGAAGATGAAGGCCACCGATATTGCAACAAAGAGTCCACCCGAGGGCAAGGACATGCCAGAGCATTACTTTGAAGATGTCTTACAGGGTGCCCGCTTGATAGAGGGTCAGTGCTCGAAAGATATTATGTTCGAGTAAAATGTATCAAAATTGTAAAAACAATGCTATGATATATTAGGGATATTTAAACTTTTGCCTAAAAAGTTTTTAGTGCCTCCTGTGTGGCCGTTTTTATATATATAATCTAAAAGTTTACCAGTCATCGACTTCAGCCCCCTCGCATATAACACAGGGGTGTTTGGAAAAAGCACTTGATCACTCTTGACCCAACGTCTTGGTCCATTAAGGAGGTGTCAATGCGGCGAACCAGGCAATCGGACTATAGGGCTTTAACACTTTCACTTAGCCATAGGAGTTTGACGATGGGGCTATGATATAGCTCCTGGTATGTATGCAGTTATCCGAATACAGCGCATTTTCATACATGACCAAAAGAACGGTCCTTCGTGTAATACGGAAGGAATTGCGAAGATTCCGGTGAGTCCTCGAGTGGTTGACCAGCTCTTGCTGCATCATGACAGTCAGTTTTTGGCTTTCTCTACTGAGGTGCTCATCCGGACGAATCAGGACACAATCGCAGTAGTTCTCCATTTACTACCCTAGCCGATCGAGCGGAACGTAAGGTAGTAAGCACAGGAGCCGGGTAACCCAACTATTGCCCAAAGACATGATTCGGAGCTGATGCATATAAGGCCAAACTCGTGACATCAAACACTCCCTATAGGTGTCTGGACTTTTCAACATATACCGGGCTGAATACAGCCCCTGGTAATGGACCCTGGTGTCAAGGCACAGTCGGCAATCTGACATGGGGAGAACGCAGATGGTGAGAGAATAAAACTCCAAGTACAATATGAACCAAGTTGCTTCCATAATATGCCCTTCCGGTACAGATAGTGCTGATAACTTCCTTGGACATTTTAAGTGCCAGAAAAGTGTGAAACAAAAAGAGACAAAAGGTTTACACAGGGTCTTGATCTAAAAAGAAACCTTAGTGTGGGGCCCTGTTGCACGTTTGCGCCGTTTTCTCCTTTGTGATGAGTCCTTGAAGGGGGGGGGATGTGATGGCCGTCTGTAGAAAAAGGAAAAACCTGTAAAAGGAATCCAGTGTGGCCGTAAACAGAGCTAGTTCATTTGATGAACCTTGAAAGATAATTTCTAGAGTCCGAATAGGGTCAAGCCGAACTATCGACTATTGTTATGCAGTGTACCCCCAGCACCGCCCAAGGAATTTTAAGGATATAATCGTGTACACGAGGCACGTATGCTATCGCCTTATGGGGTAGTCGATGGGGGCATAACTGCTAATCAAGCTCGGATTTATCTGAGCTGCCGCGCTGAGGCGGGCGCTGGACACGTTTAGCTGTGTTCGCGGTCTTAACGATCGATGAGCTATTCGGCTTAAATAGGACGCTTTGTAATCACAGTCACAGCCTCTCTAGGGCCGCAGTGTACTCCTTCGTGCGAAGAGAGCGCTCCGTATTTCCATTGACTGTGATTACGCCACGCGGTCCAGGCATCTTGAGCTTTAAATAAGCGTAATGCGGGACTGCATTGAAGCGGGCAAAGGTTGTTCTTCCGAGTAGTGCGTGATAGCCACTTCGGAACGGAGCTGTGTCGAAGATGAGCTCTTTGCTTCGAAAGTTATCGGGAGAGCCGAATACGACCTCCAATGTTAAAGAGCCCGTGCAGCGGGCTTCTACACCCGATATGACTCCTTTAAAGGTCGTGCTGCTTGGCTTGATTCTTGCCGGGTCTATCCCCATTTTGCAGACAGTGTCCTGATATATCAAATTGAGACTGTTGCCGCCATCCATAAGGACTCGAGTTAGGTGGTATCCGTCAATTATTGGATCGAGCACTAGGGCAGCCGAACCCCCGCGAAGGATGCTAGTCGGATGATCCCTGCGATCAAAGGTGATCGGATAGGCCGACCATGGGTTGAATTTGGGGGCAACGGGCTCAACGGCATAGACATCTCGGAGTGCGCGTTTGCGCTCCCTCTTCGGGATATGAGTGACATAGATCATGTTCATTGTTTTGATCTCCGGTGCAAATTTCTTCTACCCCCCCCCCCCCACCTGTGTTCGGCTGGCGAGGTTCATCCTCATCCTTTCTCCGAGGTCCCTTCCCCTTGTGTTCGGTGGTAAACTTGTCAGCCTGCTTGAAGACCCAACAATTGCGGTTGGTATGGTTCACAGGTTTAGCGGGGGTGATGTCGGTGTCAAAACCGGTGGATCTCGGGTAGGGGGTCCCGAACTTTGCGTCTAGGCGGATGGTAACAGGAGACGAGGGACACGATGTTTTTACCCAGGTTCGGGCCCTCTTGATGGAGGTAAAACCCTACGTCCTGCTTGATTAATATTGATGATGTGGGTTACAAGAGTAGATCTACCACGAGATCAAGGAGGCTAAACCCTAGAAGCTAGCCTATGGTATGATTGTTGTTCGTCCTATGGACTAAAGCCATCCGGTTTATATAGACACCGGAGAGGGCTAGGGTTACACAGAGTCGGTTACAATGGTAGGAGATCTACATATCCGTATCGCCAAGCTTGCCTTCCATGCCAAGGAAAGTCCCATCCGGACACGGGACGAAGTCTTCATTCTTGTATCTTCATAGTCTTGGAGTCCGGCCGATGATGGTAGTTCGGCTATCTGGACACCCCCTAGTCCGGGACTCCCTCAGGTGCCATGGATCTGACAGGGCCTATCTAAAAAAATTCCAGGCTGGATGGACCATCTCTATTGCTTTTAAATGGCTTCTTCCGTTGACTGGGTCTGGGGCCGCTGAATCCGGCGTTTACCGTTGTATCATCTGGGCTTCCTTCATTGTTGTGACGTTTGTTTTTGTTGTGTCGTGGCTTTCCATTGCCATCCCTGACTTCGGATGTGCCAAGGTCACTCGTGCTGCTACTGGCTAACCAACTGTCATCGCCCACTCAAAAACGGGTCATGAGTGTGGTTAAGGCTGCCATTGTCCTTGGCTTTTCCTGGCCGAGGTGTCTAGCTAGCCATCCACCCCAGACACTGTGCTTGAAGGCCGCTAAGGCTTCGCCGTCCAGGCAATCGATGATTTGGTTCTTCTTGGTGAGAAACCTATTCCACAACTTTCGGGTTGATTCCCCGGGTTGTTGGGTTATGTGACTTAGATCGTCAGCATCCAGGGGCCAGACATAGGTCCCTTGAAAGTTGGCCCTGAAAGCATCCTCAAGTTCTTCCCAACTTCCAATGGAGTTTTCTGGGAGGCTTTTCAGCCAGTGCCCAGCTGGCCCTTTCAGCTTGAGGGGTAAGTATTTGATGGCGTGGAGATCATCTCCGCGAGCCATGTGGATGTGAAGAATAAAGTCTTCTGTCCAAACAGTAGGATCTGTCGTTCCATCATATGCCTCAATATTTACGGGTCTAAACCCTGCTGGAAATTCGTGATCCAACACCTCATCGGTGAAGCACAGGAGGTGCACGACACCCCTGTATTTGGTTGTGTCATGGCGTGGGTCTGACGGTTGTAATGTTCGGCATCGGTTCTGAACTTGTATATGCCGGCATATTTGGCTTGATAACCACAGTCCCACATGGGGGCACGGTCCCTAGATCCGTAGATGGATTTGGCTTTGCCATCCTTTTCGTTCAGGTCTTCACGTAAATTGTGTTTCTGGCCCTGAGCCACGGCCTCTCTTCCTTTACGGGGAGGGGGTGCGGGCTTGTGTATGCCATTGCTAGCCACTCTGTCCCATCAACGAGGTGGTTGGTATAGCTTGTTAGCGGTATTGTTCTTCGGTGGCATGGGCACAACAGCCTCGTCGTTGAATTCGGGCAGCAATTTACGCTTAGGATAGCCCTTTGTTTGGCGATTACAGCCATATTTTTCCTCAGCGTCTAGCACTTCGTTCCATTTATCATTGAGTGTATCTTGTGTGGCTTTAAGGCGCTGCTTCTACTTCTTCAGGCTCCTTGCGGTGGCGATGAGCCTCCGATGTAGGCGCTCTTGTTCTAAGGGTTCTTCTGGGATGACGAATTCATCGTCGCCCGAGCTGATCTCCTCTTCGGAGACAGGTTGATAATTGCTTTCTTAGGTGTCGCTGTGTTCGGACCACAACCCCGGACTGTGCATGTAGTCCTCTTGCTTGTCCTGCTCCATCGTTGTGTCTGTGAGGTCTTCTGCTTGGTCTAGATTATCACTGTCGTTAGTGACAATGTTGCTATTTTTTCCTTTGTTGGATCGAGGTCGGCGCTTCTGACGCTGTTGCTTGGGAGGTTCATCGACAGGCTTATCATTATCACCACCGGCCTTCTTCTCTTGAAGTGTGTCCACCATATATATATCGTATGAAGACGTAGCCGTCCACCGCCCGATTACGGGTGGGTTTTGGTCTAGATTTTTTCTGGCTTCGAGGTCCATCCCATCAAAGTCTTCGGAGGCGTAGTCAAGTAGATCGGTTGAATCTTCGATAGTGGCTATGAAGTGGGTGGTGGGTGGGAAGCAAAAAAATTTGTCATCCGCTTCCAATTTAAGCCGGATATAGTTCGGCTGAGAGCCTCCCGTTAAGGAGAGGGTTTTAACGAGCTTAGTAAATCTCCTAGAGGCAAGTGCCAGAAGATATCCGCGGAGCTGAACTCAACGGTTGGCACCTGATCAGGTTCGATGGGTGCGAACGCACACGGTTCGGAACTTATGGCCGAACACGAATCCGAGGTTCTGGTAACACAGGCCCCGCTCGAGATCAGATCTGTGTGTGGCTCTGACGCCGATGAGTCTGCGGCTTCTGTGGCGGGGTTGAGCTTCCCGTCCTCGGGCGATGCAGACTGCTCCGGACCTAGGGCCGGGGCAATTACAGGCGCTATCTGGGCACGGCCCAATGACAGATTTAGGTCATGTTCATTGAGGCGGCAGGGAACGGCTGTCATGGGCTCGAATCTGTCGAAGATCAAGTCTCCTCAGATGTCGGCAAAGTAATTCAAGCTTCCAAACCTGACCTGATGGCCAGGGGTGTAGCTGTCAATCTGCTCTAGATGGCCAAGCGAGTTGGCCCGCAGTGCGAAGCCACCGAATACAAAGATCTGTCCGAGGAGAAAAACCTCACCCTAGACTGCATCCTTCTAGATGATTAATGGAGCCATCAAAACCTTCTAGTGACGACGCGGCGGAACTCTCAATTAAAGCACCAGTGTGAAGGAAATATGCCCTAGAGGCAATAATAAAGTTGTTATTTATATTTTCCTTATATCATGATAAATGTTTATTATTCATGCTATAATTATATTAACCGGAAACTTAGTACATGTGTGAATGTATAGACAAATAGAATGTCACTAGTATGCCTCTACTTGACTAGCTCATTGAATCAAAGATGGTTAAGTTTCCTAGCCATAGACATGAGTTGTCATTTGATTAATGGGATCACATCATTAGAGAATGATGTGATTGACTTGACCCATTCCGTTAGCTTAGCACTTGATCATTTAGTATGTTGCTATTGCTTTCTTCATGACTTATACATGTTCCTATGACTATGAGATTATGCAACTCTCGAATACCGGAGGAACACTTTGTGTGCTAACAAACGTCACAACGTAACTGGGTGATTATAAAGGTGCTCTACAGGTGTTTCTGATGGTACTTTTTGAGTTGGCATAGATCGAGATTAGGATTTGTCACTCCGATTGTCGGAGAGGTATCTCTGGGCCCTCTCGGCAATGCACATCACTATAAGCCTTGCAAGCAATGTGACTAATGAGTTAGTTATGGGATGATGCATTACGGAACGAGTAAAGAGACTTGCCGGTAACGAGATTGAACAAGGTATTGAGATACCGACGAACGAATCTCGGGCAAGTAACATATCGATGACAAAGGGAACAACGTATGTTGTTATGCGGTTTGACCGATAAAGATCTTCGTAGAATATGTAGGAGCCAATATGAGCATCCAGGTTCCGCTGTTGGTTATTGACCAAAGACGTGTCTCGGTTATGTCTACATAGTTCTCGAACCCGTAGGGTCCGCACGCTTAATGTTCGGTGACGATCGGTATTATGAGTTTATGTGTTTTGATGTACCAAAGGTATTTCGGAGTCCCTTATATGATCACGGACATGACGAGGACTCTCGCAATGGTCGAGACATAAAGATTGATATATTGGATGACTATGTTTGGACTTTGGAAGTGTTCCGGGCAAGTTCGGGCATATACCGGAGTACCGGGGGGGTTACCGGAACCCCTCGGGGAGTATAATGGGCCTCATGAGCCTTAGTGGAGAAGAGGAGGGGCGGCCAAGGCAGGGTCGCGCGCCCCCTCCCCCTCTAGTCTATATTGGACAAGGAGGGGGGCGCCCCCCCCTTTCCTTCCCCCCTCTCTTCTCCTTCCCCCTTCTCCTACTCCTACTAGGAAAGGAGGAGTCCTACTCCCGGTGGGAGTAGGACTCCCCCCTTGGCGCGCCCTCCTCCTGGCCGGCCGCCTCCCCCCTAGATCCTTTATATACGGGGGTGGGGGGCACCCCAAGACACAAGTTGATCATTGATCTTTAGCCGTGTGCGGTGCTCCCCTCCACCATAATCCACCTCGGTCATATCCTAGCGGTGCTTAGGTGAAGCCCTGCATCGGTAGCTTCATCAACACCATCATCACACTGTCGTGCTGATGGTACTCTCCCTCGAAGCTCTATTGGATCGTGAGTTCGTGGGACATCACTAAGCTGAACGTGTGCAGATCGCGGAGGTGTCGTGTTTTTCGTACTAGGATTGGCTGATAGTGAAGGCGTATGACTACATCAACCGTGTTGTCATAACGCTTCCTGCTTACAGTCTACGAGGGTATGTGGACAACACTCTCCCCTCTCGTTGCTATGCATCACCATGATCTTGCGTGTGCGGAGGAAAATTTTGAAATTACTGTGTTCCCCAACAGTGGCATCCGACCCAGGTTTATGCGTAGATGCTATATGCACGAGTAGAACACAAGTGAGTTGTGGACAATACAAGTCATACTGCTTACCAGCATGTCATACTTTCATTCGGCGGTATTGTTGGATGAAGCGGCTCAGACCAACATTACGCGTACGCTTATGCGAGACTGGTTCTACCGACGTGCTTTGCACACACGTGGCTAGCGGGTGTCAGTTTCTCCAACTTTAGTTGAATCGAGTGTGGCTATGCCCGTTCCTTGTTGAAGGTTAAAACAACACTAACTTGATGAAATATCATTGTGGTTTTGATGCGTAGGTAAGAACGGTTCTTGCTCAGCCCGTAGCAGCCACGTAAAACTTGCAACAACAAAGTAGAGGACGTCTAACTTGTTTTTGCAGGGCGTGTTGTGATGTGATATGGTCAAGACATGATGCTAAATTTTATTGTATGAGATGATCATGTTTTGTAACAGAGTTATCGACAACTGGTAGGAGCCATATGGTTGTCCCTTTATTGTATGCAATGCAATCGCCCTATAATTGTTTTTACTTTATCACTAAGCGATAGCGATAGTCGTAGAAACAATAGTTGGCGCGACGACAATGATGCTACGATGGAGATCAAGGTGTCGCACCGGTGACGATGGTGATCATGACGGTGCTTTGGAGATGGAGATCAAAGGCACAAGATGATGATGGCCATATCATATCACTTATATTGATTGCATGTGATGTTTATCTTTTATGCATCTTATTTTGCTTTGATTGACGGTAGCATTATAAGATGATCTCTCACTAAATTTCAAGGTATAAGTGTTCTCCCTGAGTATGCACCATTGCCAAAGTTCGTCGTGTCGAGACACCACGTGATGATCGGGTGTGATAAGCTCAACATTCACCTACAACGGGTGCAAGCCAGTTTTGCACATGCAGAAATACTCGGGTTAAACTTGACGAGCCTAGCATGTGCAGATATGGCCTGGGAACACTGAGACCGAAAGGTCGAGCGTGAATCATATAGTAGATATGATCAACATAGTGATGTTCACCATTGAAAACTACTCCATTTCACGTGATGATCGGAACTGATTTAGTTGATTTGGATCATGTAATCACTTAGATGATTAGAGGGATGTCTGTCTAAGTGGGAGTTCTTAAGTAATTTGATTAATTGAACTTGAATTTATCATGAACTTAGTACCTAATAGTATTTTGCTTGTCTATGTTGTTGTAGATAGATGGCCCGTGTTGTTGTTCTGTTGAATTTTAATGCGTTCCTTGAGAAACCTAAGTTGAAAGATGATGGTAGCAATTATAGGGACTGGGCCCGTAACTTGAGGATTATCCTCATTGCTGCACAGAAGAATTACATGCTGGAAGCACCGCTACGTGCAAGACCCACTGCAGGAGCAACACCGGACGTTGTGAACATCTGGCAGAGCAAAGCTGATGACTACTCGATAGTTCAGTGTGCCATGCTTTACAGCTTAGAACCGGGACTTCAACGACGTTTTGAACGTCATGGAGCATATGAGATGTTCCAGGAGTTGAAGTTAATATTTCAAGAAAATGCCCAGATTGAGAGATATGAAGTCTCCAATAAGTTCTATAGCTGCAAGATGGAGGAGAATAGTTCTGTCAGTGAACACATACTCAGAATGTCTGGGTATAATAATCACTTAATTCAACTGGGAGTTAATCTTCCTGATGATAGTGTCATTGACAGAATTCTCCAGTCACTGCCACCATGCTACAAAAGCTTCGTGATGAACTATAATATGCCAGGGATGGAAAAGACAATTCCCGAGCTCTTCGCGATGCTAAAGGCTGCGGAGGTAGAAATCAAGAAGGAGCATCAAGTGTTGATGGTCAACAGGACCACCAGTTTCAAAAAAAAGGGTAAAGGGAAGAAGAAGGGGAACTTCAAGAAGAACAGCAAACAAGTTGCTGCTCAGGAGAATAAACCCAAGTCTGGACCTAAGCCTGAGATTGAGTGCTTCTACTGAAAAGGGACTAGTCACTGGAAGCGAAACTGCCCCAAGTATTTGGCGGATAAGAAGGATGACAAGGTATATGTGATATACATGTTATTGATGTGTACCTTACTAGTGCTCGCAGTAGCACCTGGGTATTTGATACTGGTTCTGTTGCCAACATTTGCAACTCGAAACAGGGACTACTGATTGAGCAAAGATTGGCTAAGGACGAGGTGACGATGCGCGTGGGAAATGGTTCCAAAGTCGATGTGATCGCCGTCGGCACGCTACCTCTACATCTACCTTCGGGATTAGTTTTAGACCTGAATAATTGTTATTTGGTGCCAGCGTTAAGCATGAACATTATATCTGGATCTTGTTTGATGCGAGACGATTATTCATTTAAATCTGAGAATAATGGTTGTTTTGTTTATATGAGTAATATCTTTTATGGTCATGCACCCTTAAAGAGTGGCCTATTTGTATTGAGTCTCAGTAGTAGTGATACACATATTCATAATATTGCAACCAAAAGATGCAGAGTTGATAACGATAGTGCAACTTATTTGTGTGACTGCCGTTTAGGTCATATTGGTGTAAAGCGCATGAAGAAACTCCATACTGATGGACTTTTGGAATCACTTGATTATGAATCACTTGGTACTTGTGAACCATGCCTCATGGGCAAGATGACTAAAACATCGTTCTCCGGAACAATGGAGTGAGCAACAGATTTGTTGGAAATCATACATACTGATGTATGTGGTCCGGTGAATATTGAGGCTCGCGGTGGGTATCGTTATTTTCTCACGTTCACAGATGATTTAAGAAGATATGGGTATATCTACTTAATGAAACATAAGTCTGAAACATTTCAAAAGTTCAAAGAATTTCAGAGTGAAGTGAAAAATCATCGTAACAAGAAAATAAAGTTTCTACGATCTAATCATGGAGGAGAATATTTAAGTTACGAGTTTGGCCTACATTTGAAACAATGCGGAAAAGTTTCGCAACTCGCGCCACCTAGAACACCACAGCGTAATGGTGTGTCCGAACGTCGTAATCATACTTTACTAGATATGGTGCGATCTATGATGTCTCTTACTGATTTACTGCTATCGTTTTGGGGTTATGCTTTAGAGACGGCTGCATTCACGTTAAATAGGGCACCATCTAAATCCGTTGAGACGACGCCTTATGAACTGTGGTTTGGCAAGAAACCAAAGTTGTTGTTCCTTAAAGTTTGGGGCTGCGATGCTGATGTGAAAAAGCTTCAACCTGATAAGCTCGAACCCAGGTCAAAGAAATGTGTCTTCATAGGATACCCAAAGGAGACTGTTGGGTACACCTTCTATCACAGATCTAAAGGCAAAACATTCCTTGCTAAGAATGGATCCTTTCTAGAGAAGGAGTTTCTCTCGAAAGAAGTGAGTGGGAGGAAAGTAGAACTTGATGAGGTAATTGTACATGTTCCCTTATTGGAAAGTAGTTCATCATAGAAATCGGTTCCTGTGACACCTATACCAATTAGTGAGGAAGCTAATGATATTGATCAAGAAACGTCAGATCAAGTTACTACCGAACCTCGTAGGTCAAACATAATAAGATCCGCACCAGAGTGGTATGGTAATCCTATTTTGGAGGTCATGTTACTTGACCATAGCGAACCTATGAACTATGAGGAAGCGATGATGAGCCCAAATTCCTCAAAATGGCTTGAGGCCATGAAATCTGAGATAGGATCCATGTATGAAAACAAAGTCTGGACTTTGGTTGACTTTCCCGATGATCGGCAAGCCATCGAGAATAAATGGATCTTCAAGAAGAAGACTGACGCTGACGGTAATGTTACTGTCTACAAAGCTCGACTTGTTGCAAAAGGTTTTCGACAAGTTCAAGGAGTTGACTATGATGAGACTTTCTCACCCGTAGTGATGCTTAAGTCCGTCTGAATCATGTTAGCAATTGCTGTATTTTATGATTATGAAATTTGGCAAATGGATGTAAAGACTGCATTCCTGAATGGATTTCTGGAAGAAGAGTTGTATATGATGCAACCTGAAGGTTTTATCAATCCAAAAGATGCTAACAAAGTGTGCAAGCTCCAGCGATCCATTTATGGACTGGTGCAAGCATCTCAGAGTTGGAATAAATGTTTTGATAGTGTGATCAAAGCATATGGTTTTATACAGACTTTTGGAGAAGCCTGTATTTACAAGAAAGTGAGTGGGAGCTCTGTAGCATTTCTAATATTATATGTGGATGACATATTGTTGATTGGAAATGATATAGAATTTTTGGATAGCATAAAAGGATACTTGAATAAAAGTTTTTCAATGAAAGACCTCGGTGAACCTGCTTATATATTGGGCATCAAGATCTATAGAGATAGATCAAGACGTTTGATTGGACTTTCACAAAGTACATACCTTGATAAAGTTTTGAAGAAGTTCAAAATGGATCAAGCAAAGAAAGGGTTCTTGCATGTGTTACAAGGTGTGAAGTTGAGTCAGACTCAATGCCCGACCACTGCAGAAGATAGAGAGAAAATGAAAGGTGTTCCCTATGCTTCAGCCATAGGCTCTATCATGTATGCAATGTTGTGTACTAGACCTGATGTGTGCCTTGCTATTAGTTTAGCAGGGAGGTACCAAAGTAATCCAGGAGTAGATCACTAGACAGCGGTCAAGAACATCCTGAAATACCTGAAAAGGACTAAGGATATGTTTCTCGTTTATGGAGGTGACAAAGAGCTCATCGTAAATGGTTACGTTGATGCAAGCTTTGACACTGATCCGGACGATTCTAAATCACAAACCGGATATGTGTTTATATTGAACGGTGGAGCTGTCAGTTGGTGCAGTTCTAAACAAAGTGTCATGGTGGGATCTACTTGTGAAGCGGAGTACATAGCTACTTCGGAAGCAGCAAATGAAGGAGTCTGGATGAAGGAGTTCATATCCGATCTAGGTGTCATACCTAGTGCATCGGGTCCAATGAAAATCTTTTGTGACAATACTGGTGAAATAGCCTTGGCAAAGGAATCCAGATTTTGAAAGAGAACCAAGCACATCAAGAGACGCTTCAATTCCATCCATGACCGAGTCCAGGTGGGAGACATATAGATTTGCAAGATACATACGGATCTGAATATTCCAGACCCGTTGATTAAGCCTCTCTCACGAGCAAAACATGATCAGCACCAAGACTCCATGGGTGTTAGAATCATTACTGTGTAATCTAGATTATTGACTCTAGTGCAAGTGGGAGACTGAAGGAAATATGCCCTAGAGGCAATAATAAAGTTGTTATTTATATTTCCTTATATCATGATAAATGTTTATTATTCATGCTAGAATTGTATTAATCGGAAACTTAGTACATGTATGAATATATAGACAAATAGAATGTCACTAGTATGCCTCTACTTGACTAGCTTGTTGAATCAAAGATGGTTAAGTTTCCTAGCTATAGACATGAGTTGTCATTTGATTAACGGGATCACATCATTAGAGAATGATGTGATTGACTTAACCCATTCCATTAGCTTAGCACTTGATCGTTTAGTATGTTTCTATTGCTTTCTTCATGACTTATACATGTTCCTATGACTATGAGATTATGCAACTCCCGAATACCAGAGGAACACTTTGTGTGCTACCAAACGTCACAACGTAACTGGGTGATTATAAAGGTGCTCTACAGGTGTTTCTGATGGTACTTGTTGAGTTGGCATAGATCGAGATTAGGATTTGTCACTCCGATTGTTGGAGAGGTATCTCTGGGCCCTCTCGGTAATGCACATCACTATAAGCCTTGCAAGCAATGTGACTAATGAGTTAGTTACAGGATGATGCATTACGGAACGAGTAAAGAGACTTGCTAGTAACGAGATTGAACTAGGTATTGAGATACCGACGATCGAATCTCGGGCAAGTAACATATCGATGACAAAGGGAACAACGTATGTTGTTATGCGGTTTGACCGATAAAGATCTTCGTAAAATATGTACGAGCCAATATGAGCACCCAGGTTCTGCTGTTGGTTATTGACCAGAGACGTGTCTCGGTCATGTCTACATAGTTCTCGAACCCGTAGGGTCCGCACGCTTAACGTTCGGTGACGATCGGTATTATGAGCTTATGTGTTTTGATGTACCGAAGGTAGTTCAGAGTCCCGGATATGATCACGGACATGATGAGGAGTCTTGAAATGGTCGAGACATAAAGATCGATATATTGGATGACTATGTTTGGACTTTGGAAGTGTTCTGGGCAAGTTCGGGAATATACCGGAGTACCAGGGGGGTTACCGGAACCCCCCAGGGAGTATAATGGGCCTCATGGGCCTTAGTGGAGAAGAGGAGGGGCGGCCAAGGTAGGGCCGCGCGCCCCTCCCCCTCTAGTCTGTATTGGACAAGGAGGGGGGCAGCGCCCCCCTTTCCTTCCCCCCTCTCTCCTCATTCCCCCTTCTCCTACTCCTACTAGGAAAGGAGGAGTCCTACTCCCGGTGGGAGTAGGACTCCCCCCTTGGCGCGCCCTCCTCCTGGCCGGCCGCCTCCCCCCTAGATCCTTTATATACGGGGGCGGGGGGCACCCCAAGAAACTAGTTGATCATTGATCTTTAGCCGTGTGCGGTGCCCCCGTCCACCATAATCCACCTCGGTCATATCATAGCAGTGCTTAGGCGAAGCCCTGCGTCCGTAGCTTCATCAACACCTTCATCACGCCGTCATGCTGGGGGAACTCTCCCTTGAAGCTCTACTGGATCGTGAGTTCGTGGGACGTCACCGAGCTGAACGTGTGCAGATATTGGAGGTGTCATATGTTATATAGACACCGGAGAGGACTAGGATTGTACAAAGTCGGTTATAGAGAAAGGAATCTTCATATTCGGTCGCCAAGCTTGCCTTCCACGCCAAGGAGATTCCAATCCGGACACGAGACGAAGTCTTCTATCTTGTATCTTCATAGCCCAATAGTCTGGCCCATGTAAATAGTCCGGCTGTCTGAGGACCCCTTAATCCGGGACTCCCTAACCCGCCGTGTCGAGGCATCATCGGCCCCGAAGACTACCTCCCCCCGGGGGCAGGAGGACCATCTCGAGCGCGCCATCATGGAGCGTTGAGCGGTGGAGGAGGAGGCTGCCACGTGCCGCCGCTGCAAGCTCGAGATCGAGGAGATCTTGCTCAAGTAGGGCATTGTGGCGTCGCAGGTGCACACGTCCAAGGAGGTGGACGTGCGTGTCATGAAGTCCGAACAGCGCATGGTCTGGATCGACCTTGACTCCTATGAGGATTGAGCTCCCCCGTCAGGTCGTCGTCACCGCACCCGTCAATTTTGGTAGCCTAGGCTCGGGTACACTACACGGCCCACAGATCCCCCTATGTAGTACTATGATGGAGTATGATGAACAACTATCTATGATGTAGTATGATGATCAATTATGTATGATGAATGTCGTTGCAAGTTTCTCCCGTGATTTTTTTCAAGTTTTATAGTTTCATATACGGGGTTTGATCTGCAGCGCATGAATTTGCCCTGCAAATCTGATCTGCAGCAAACTGTAAACACGTTTTCCGGGTCCAACTTTTATGGGGTCCGCTAGAGATGCTCTAACAGAACCTAAATGTTAAAAACAATAGCAACCAAAAACTACTGCAAATTCAGCGATGCAACGGCTCTCTCGCGACCCCGACCCCGCGCCCCTCCACCAGCCCCCACCGGCGACGGCCACCCCGGCCCCGCCGGCCACCCTACCGGCGCCTCGTGTGCTCCCGCGCTCGCGGCCGCTACCCCCAGCCTGTAGGATGCGGCAGGAGAACGGTGGCCGGCGGAGTGTGCAGGTCTCCCACTCGCGCTCCCAGAAGGCTGCAGCGGCGACCACACCGGCTGCAGCGACGAGCTTCCCAGCTCTGTCACCCGCTGCGCCCGCCACCTTGGTCGGCGCCTCCTCCAACCAGCCGCCGGAGCCACCGGCGTCGATCCCCATCGCCCCTCCCCCGCTCGATCCAGATCAGGCGGATCTGGATCCCGTCTCTCGGTCGCCTTCAGCTGTCCGGAGCGATGCTCCTGACGATGTGATGGGGGTGCTGCTTGGGGCCAGGTCTGGCTCCCGGTGCTCCGTCGTCGATGGCGAGGGGACTGTGGAGCTGGCCCATCTGCCGCCGGCCATCGTTCTCTACACCATGAAGCGCTTGCCTTGTTGCTCTGTTCTCAAGGATGTGGGCAAACATCCGCCCGATCTGGTGATGTCGGTAGTGCCATCGCCGCCCCTCTGGAGCTCCGCTGGCGAGGAGGAGGAGGACGACGACGACGGAGAGGAGGAGCTTGCTCCACGGTCGCCGCCGGCTGCCTCCCAGTATTCCTTGTGCTCTGTTGACGCCAGTGTTGCTCATGCGGGGCCGTGGGCATCTCTGGTCGATGTAGATGGCCCGGGTTCAGGCGAGGATCGTGACAACAGCGATTCTGGCAAAGGGGACCTGGCGCCACCGAAGACGGCAACGTCTGTTGTCGAAGGCTCATGCTCTGGTGCGGTCGGTGCGTCGACTGCTTGCTTGTATCCTTGCGATCAGGCGGAAGCTGTGGTCACACAACCCGGGGATGGTCCCTGGATTTACGTCGGACGAAGGCGTCGTCCCCGTTGTCATGTGCCTTGCAGCAAGTCTTCCACGTCCCCGACCTTTCATGATGCGAGGTCTGTGCAAGCCGACACATTCAAGAGGAGAACCCGTGGTCGATGTTTCCGTTGCTTGGCTCCGGACCACAAGGTTGCGTCCTGCCGCGACCCGTTTCGATGCCTCACTTGTCTTCGCTCTGGACACCGTGAGAGGGACTGTTCCCTGCGTCACTCCTCCGTCGAAGCTATTCGCCACTGTGTGCGTGACCCCCCAGCTCCGCCTCGCCCTTCCTCAGATGGGCGCTCTTGGGCTTCGGTTCTTGCTCCCGCAGTGTGTGTGCAAGCTCCTGAGTCTGCAAGGATTGTTGAAGCTCCAAGCGAAGGTTCTGTTGATCGGGGTGTTGCGACATCTGATGATGCTATGCTTGTCTCGTTTCGTGCGGAGCTGCAAAGCTTGGTTGAGTTTGCGCTCTGCCCGCTGCGCAAGCTGGAGGACTCTTTGTGCCTGTGGTTGGCACGTGCGTCCGACCTCTTGGAGCAGGCGGAGGTGTCTGATGGTGAGCGTGGGTTGAGCCCAGCCTCCTTGCAGGGACCTTGCTCCTTAGGCACTTCCGTTCATGGTTTGACGCTACCAAAAGATGGGAGCAAAGGTGTTGATGACATTGGCGACAAGGTTGGGTTGGCGCCCTCAAGGTATGTTGCTGACGTGGAGTCTACAGGGCAGCATGCGTCGGTCAAGTCTATGGCCTTGTATGACAAGGTGGCCACCGAGCTTAGCCTTCCTACTTCTGCCTCCAATGAGGTGTGGGGCGTTGCAAAGGGATGCGCATCGGCATTTGAGGGCCAAAACACTTTACACGTCTTCATCGAGCTGGTCAAAAGCCTTTCTGCCGTGCCTGCAATCACCCAAGGGCTGATTCACCTTGTCAATGCAGCGAAGATCAAGAATGTCAACCAACTGGCAGGCGTCGCCTCGGGCGTGGGGACTGCATGTCATGATGTTAGCCATTAGTATGTGCCTTCCTCTCCTGTGCTTATTGTTCTGGGAGTAGTCCGCATGTTGTTTCGCGGGATGGCTTTTGTAGCGCGCCATCTGCGGGGTCTTTGTTGGCTTGTCGGGTCTGTGTGTGGGTTTGACCCTTGATGTACCGATTTTCGCACGGTTTTCCTGTAATTAACCGGGCAACTATCTTCTTCTCTATTAATGAAAAAGGCAAAGCTTTTGCCTCTGTTTCAAAAAAAAAAAAACTACTGCAACTACTAGCAACAACCCAAGAGGAGGAGCAGGGCAGAGATGGAAACAACAGCCGACTAAAAGACATGGAAGAAATGGGTAAGAGGGATAACAGCCAACTGCCCACACGACTACAACCAGCTCGCAGGCTGCAGCGCAAACCCGACCTGCTACAGCACCATCAGGCCTCGTTCGGCACTGGTGTATTTACACATTTGAAGAGTATTTACCGGCCCGGTATAGAAATCCCGAAAATTCCCCACAGGCCCATTCGGTACCCTCGTATTGGACCGGCCCATCCCGAAATTTACATCTCAAACCCTCCAATACTAGTGTGAGAGGAGACGCGAGCTTCCCCTCGCGAAATTTCTCCCCTGACTGTGATGGCGCTGCCTCCTCCACCCTCTGCCCTCTGTCCCGCAGCTCGTCGTTGGTTTGTCTTCTTCCTCGACTCCGTCCAAGCCGAGCCAGACCAGTGTTGCCTCAAATCCTGACGCCTCTTGGCACTTGCCGCCGTCGACGTCCACTCCATTCCTGCCGTCACCGTCCACACTGCCTCAACCCCTGCCGCCTCCAACGTCTAGATCCTTCTGGAGACCTGGCATTTTCGTCTGTACGGACTGGTTTTCCAGCTCACAACTCCCCTCCCCTCTATCTAGGGTTTGACTCGTTGGCGTGTTGATATGATTCTTTGATGGCCTTGTATATTCTTAGTTCTTGCTAGTATGCTTGCTGCTAGATTTGGCTGCAACTTGTAGTGATGCACTTGCATCTTTGATTAGAGAGGTGAAGCCTTCATTTGTTATATTTACATCAAGATCAAGAACAGCTGATACTTACCAATTATGTTTCGTAATATGGGTTCAGTTCAGTAGTAGGTGCTGGTTTCTCAGCACTAAGATCACATGAATCATGCCTCAACTTGATCCTATTACCTGTATAATGAACTAGTTTTTGGCTACACGTTTGCGGTGGACAGTGACTACATGTTTCTCGACTAGTCCTAGACTCCTGGTACGTAGATGGGGGGATTTCAGTTTTCATTTCCCAAGTTGGGCTCTCTCCTTTCCATTAGTCGACACAGATAACTAGTCTTTCTTGTGTTCAATTTTTCCTTTTCGACAGCAATGATCTATTTAGATATAAGTCCAGTAACTAGCTACTGGATGTGAAATTGTAACTAGTCCAGTAACTAGTCTAATTTTCGACAACAATGATAGTTGGTAGATTGAATGCACATACTTTCTTCATTGTTGTTTCAAGTATAAACACACATGTTCATCTCGTTTGTTTCATCAGCTTTTCAGGCACCCGAGGATGCCAGACTAAACAAGGTGGATAAACTTTTGGCCACTCAAAAATTGGTTATCATGACATCGAAAGAGCAATTCATCTCATTAAAACTTCATTTTCATCCTTTCCTGGTATGCAATAATTCTCAGCCTTGCTTGGTTTGCGAAAACATAATTGGTCCTGAGTTATTGCTCAACTACTCTATGTTGAATTCTCCTTGTTGCAAAAGTATGTCGAGGCTTTCATGAATTCTTGTTGCTACGATTTGTACTGATTCCAAGTAATGCAAAATTATGTTGTTGTTGTGATGCAAAGATCACATTTTTTTAGTATTATTATCCAATAATCTTTGTGATCTTTGTGCCAAAATTATGTTGTGGTTGTGATGAACTATTATTGTGATGTGATATTGATTCCAAGTCATGCAGAATTATGTTGTTGATGTGATGGTCTACAAAGATCACTTTTTTATTTTGATTATCCAATCATACAAAGGCAATCCCCACCTGCCAAACAATATGTTTATGTGGGGGATTGGGATGAGAGGGGATGTGGGGTATTTGAGGGGATTGGGTGGAGGGAAGGGGATCACCAAATCCCCTACCTACAATCCCCTACCCGTTAGGGGCTGGAAAAACTCTTGTGCCACACATACTATGGTTTTTGAGGGGGTTGGTGGGGATAATCCCCATAGGGATTGGGCTAAACCCCAACCTTCACCCAATCCCTTCAAATCCCCATTTATCCCCAATACACTAGGTAGCGATAGTGTATTTGCTATTGAGAAAAATGAACTGGAGTTTGGGGATTTGTGGGAAAATGTGGGGATGAAGCATGTCAAATACACTAGAACGAAACTTTGTTTTGGGATATGTGGAGATTTAGGGGTTTGACCGGGATAATCCCCACCAATGCTCTAAAATACACTAGTACCAAACAAGGCCTTGAAGTGAAAACTCGACTTGCAGCGAGAACCAACGAAGCAACCGAGCTGCCGAAGCAGAGGAACACTCCTGATGTGAGGCAAAGTCCTCGCAACTGCCAAATGCTCTTGTGAGCTCGACGTGTGTTTCACATGCATGCAACTTTTCATGATGGAATTGTATTCATGGAAGTCTCAGAAAAAAACAAAATCAATGCTTCAAAAACAGTTTTTGAAGCATCTTTTTTCCAAGCCTCCATGAACGTCATTCCGGCACAAACAATTGCATGCATGTCAAACACTCATCAATGTTTATAGACAAAAATCAGTTTTTCTTTAAGTATTTTGTTTGAATTATACAGTGCATGTGAGCTCGAGCTCACAAACTCCATGTCCTCACAATTGTCCGCACCGCACCTCCCGATGCAGACATACACAAGGGGGGCTAGGGGATCTCTACGGCCTATTATTGTGAACTAGGTGTCATTCCACACCTCCTTCCTCCACCACCGGTGCCGGGCCGGCGACTCCAGCACGGGAGCGACCACCAGAGAGGCAAGGCACCAAGGATGACGAGAAGGACCATGGTCACGAGAGCTCTACGGGGGAACAACGACCACAACTTTCCCATCACCCCCGACCGGTTAGGGGGAACGACGTATGGATCCGACAAAGTTCATGCTGGGGAAGCGCACAAAATCCACCATAGATTCGAGGACTTCCCAAGCGAAGTAGGAGGAGGCCTCCAAATTGGACGGAGAAGCCATAACGAGGAACAACAACCACCGGGGATGAAAGAGGTGATGGTGGAGGATGCCAGTTGGGGTGGGAAAGGAAGGTGGCGTCGGCCGACGGGAGTGCCAGACGCCAGATGAGGGTGGGAAAAGGAGGTGGCAGCGGATGCCTTGTTAAGAGCATCTACAATTGGAGCGCACAAATGTTACCCCCAAAACTTATGCGGACAAGTCGGAGGCGTCGTGGACACCGGCAATCACACCTCGTTTCTTAGCCATTACAACCACACTCCTTATTTCCAAATCGTCATTTCATAATACTCATGCAAGGTCCATTTTGATCTATGTACACTGACATAGAACAAGCTACAAAGTAGCAAACTAACCGTCGTCGGATATGTTGATAACCTTGTTACCGGAGTCGTCGGCCTCGTGGTCGTTCGCGGCGGGGTGAATCGTCAGCGCCTCCTGCCGTCCTCGTCCATGAAGTCTTGCTCCTGCTTCACGTCCACCTCATGGATAAAGCGGTGGTTCATTGCCACCTCGCACTTGGACGGGATGGACTCGAAGATGGCATGACGCTCCGCCACCTCCTCTGCTTGGGCGAGCTCGAAATGCGCCAGCGCATCCTCCGTGCCAAACACGGCCTCTCCCTCCTCCTCCTCCATCTCCTTGTCTGACGCCTTCCCGTCTTCCATCTTCTCCTCCGACGCCGCCTCCTCCTCCTCTCCGAACTCTTCTCTCCGGAGGTAGTCCGGTCGCAATGCGAGCGGTGCGCCTCTTTGCCTGGATATCCACCGGGCGCTCTAGAGTCGACATCTTGTAGTAGGTCACCTTGGTGCGGAACATGGCGGCCAGCAAAACGGCAAGGGCGGAGTGGACTGCTGCTCGAAGAGGTTCACGGTAGCAGCGCGAACAGGAGGAGATGGGGTGAATGACGACAGGCCGGGGCTAGTGTTAGCCTGGACGTCTGGCTTAAATAGTCGGGTTTGGCCCCTAGGGCGGTGCGTCGAAGTGACGCCATGAATGTGTCCTCACCAGTGAGGCACCCAGCGGACCGATGGGTTTTGAGGAGCCTCCTCATATCCATTCCACATATGGACTTGGTTTAGGGGTGCTGACAAACTGGATGTTTAGGTTGGGTACATGGTGTCCAGTAGGATGGCAATTTCATGACATCATGACCGGGTTGCCCGCCGGGACGTATAGAGGGTTTTGAAGGATCCGACTGTGAATGCCCTAAGGGGAAGAGGAGCATGCTGTGATTGAAACAGAGAGCTTATAATAAATTTAATAGTAATATACAACAAATATTAGTCATTTAGGTTTGTTAGATAAAACCGAGAATAAACGAGACAGAGAGACACGGATTTTTGGATGGAAACCCTTGTAGGAAAAAACCACGAAACGCACGGCCGCGTATCACTATAATTGGGAGAAGCATTACATTACACGAGAGGACAAACCCTCTACATGCTAATCTGGTGGAGCTCTCTCACACATCTATTCTATGACTAACTGATACTATATAAAGGGGCAAACAACTCTCTTTCTTGGTGGACACCAAACAGAGTTGTAGTCATGCTATGTCTAGCACGGTTGGCATGACGTAGTCCGGTAGGACTCCATCTGTAGTACAAAACTTGTATGGGATTCGGAACACAATAAAATAACAAGGTTTAACAATTATATAGTAATAGATGATAGATAGACAGATGTCAGCATAAGCTAGTGATCTAATGGTTTCAACATGATAGCCCTGGTGTTTATACAACAAACAACAGAAAATAAGCTAGTGATCTCTTAAAAAAACAAGAAAAGCTAGTGATCTCTTTCTAATGATTTCGACTTAATAGTGCTGGAGTTTACGACGACAAAAACAACAAATACTCCCCATGTTCTGGAGTAGCACGCTTCTATATACGGGGAATAAGTAACATTTGCTTCTCCCTTCCACAGCAAAAGGCCAGCCATAAAGGTGCACCGCTACAAAAGAGCATCGCACTCACCACGCCTGCGATTTCACGCTCAAGCTCAAGCTCTCGCTGCTCGCCCACCCGTCCTGCACCTGCATGGAGTACTGCAGGTTCCACAGCACGTCGTCGACGGAAGGCCGGTCGCTGGGGTCACCAGCCGTGCAGTTGAGGGCCACCTCAGTCACCTTGCTGAGGGAGTCCACCGCAAATGTGCCGCGGATCGTCGGGTCGGCCATGTCTTTCAGCATGTCCGGGTCTTCAGCCAGGGCCCCGCTCAGCTACACGGATTGACACAGGACGCAAATTCAGAATCAAAATGCAATACTATGTTCAGAAGTACAGTAGGAAGTTCTAAGCTTTCAGTGTGATGTGAATATGAAGCTTGAGAAGTTGAGATTCACCTGAGCTCTCAGGGGTTCCAACTCGCTTCGCGACGCCGTTGGTTTGCCTGTGATCACTTCAAGAAGAATTTGGCCGAACTGGTATATGTCATCCCTGTCCCCATGTTCTGCAGGTTGAGCACTGCAAACAGACAGAACCATAGTCATTTTGGATTACAAGTTGACCAGCGTAATCAAATCCACATTCAGTCTTATAGGTTAGGTTCGCGTCTTTCGAGTTCCAACAACTAATCATTAGGTTCATGCCTGTTCTCTGTTCAGATAACTAGTAGCTGGCCTAGTTCCATTTTATTTAAGTGCAGATGTCACTTTCTTTCTGAACACTGTACCTGCCATGGTCGTTTTCTTCCTGGACAGCGAAAGGGTTTTCAGAGAACAGCTGCGAGATAAGAACGGTTACAACATATCTGTCAGGCAAGTGAGGAACTTCAACAACATTCTAAAAAAATAAACTTGACCAATATTCTAAAAGTACCTTGCCATTCTTGCTGGTCGACATCATCGGCAGACTGAAGCCGCTAATTTTTGAAGTGAGGGTCTTGTCCAGCAGAATATTCTCAATGTTGAGATCATTCTGTACAATGTCCGGGGCAGTCAAATTGTGCAAGAACTGGATCCCTCTCGCGATACCAATGGCAGCAGTAACCCGCTGCGGCCATTTCAGCATTTCGCGCTTCCTCCACTCTGTGAAGCCATCAAATGGGTAAAGCCAGATAGTTGCAGGTATTTGGTTATACTACATGGTAATGGTACATGTGATGTCTCCAGCTATACTTACCGGTAAGATGACTTCTTAGAGATCCATTTGTTACACATTCAGAAATGAGGTATACCGAGCTAGCAATAGTGGGATTTTCCTGATCATTGACAATACAGTGACCAATGATGCTAACCAAGTGGCGGTGGCGGAACTTAGAAATTATCTCCATGTAATGGGACAGGCTCTGAGGAGAATACTTTGGCTTTAGTCTGAGACATTTCACCAAAACTCTTGTGCCATCTTGAAGCTGGCCGTTGTAATGCTGTAAGTGGGAAGGAGAATGGGGCATAAACAAATGATAAAATTAGTCTTGGCAAACTTTCTCGGAGAAAACTATACTGAAAACAGAACCATGGTTCACAATTGCTAGAGAGACAGCTGGTGAATTGATGAAAACAGAGTTCAACTCCACCTGATTAAAAAAGACTGATGGTGCACGATAAACTGATGCAATGTAGTATAATATAAATACATAATAAAATGAACTGTTGTTTTGTGTCTCAATTCAATTGTAGACCAAAACAGTCCACTAAATATCAAGGGAACAATCTTGTTAGTCATAATTATAAAGACTCAAATTGCTAGGATTTGAATAATCTTTTTCCTGAAGTAGTACACGGTAGATGAGCAGAACCCACACAGATGACACTCACACTACCATGTGCACAAATCTTAATTTTTTTTCCTACCATGTGCACAAATACGAGTGTGTATTTCGACTTCGTGCACATGGTAGGAAAAAATTGGAGCAGCTGCCATCCTCACCTAGTGTGTTGTTCTGCCTAACGCGCCCATGTGTACTCCGAATATGTGAAATAATAAGGGGTATGAAAGCAATTAAGATTTGAATGACCTATTGTTGTACTATCACTGTTAGTGAAAAAATGAAAGCAATTTCTCCATGTGTGAAGTAATTAGGCTTATGGAAGTCCACACTTGCCAGGTTGTCAAGCCCCAATAATACAGAGATTTTTTTTCCTTTATTTGTCAGGTGTATAAGATGTGAACCAAATGCGACTACCATAATAATAATTACATAAGAGGACAATAATTGGCAGCCCACTATTGTACTCTACTATGAATGGAGATGCTTGAGTGGACCATTTGACAAGATCCGATCTGAACGCTAGCAGAGCTTAACATGTTTAACACACAAATTTCAACAACAAAATATGTGCATTGCTATGATCAGGCTATCTGCAGTATATGTTGAACTGAATTGCACAATGGTTCCACGACTAGAGTAAGCAGAGCTCCACCATTATATGGCCAAAAGGGGTTGCATTGATGCATCACATACCTGTGCAAGGGCACTCTTCTTGATCAGGTTGGAGGATGCAAAGTTGTCCGTGGCTTCTTGGAGCTCCTCGGTGGTATATACGCGATACGCCGGTACTTCCAGCGTATTTACCATCGCGGCTTGCGATGCATGCCCTGTGAAAATGCAGACCATGTTAGGCAAGGCATATTAGTATCCTGCAAAATGTTAACTGATCGCTAATAAGTCGTTGATCATTGTTTTTCTTTCCCTTTTTGGTTGTCTGACTTTGCAGCTTTACTTTATCAAAGTCTTCTGTGGAGCAAGGAATAAGGGTCCGTCCCATGTTCTGAAAACTCAGGGTCTAAGTAAGATCCACGATACTTTGACTTAAGTGAGTAGGCTTGATTCAAAAATAAAATACGCAAGAGCACGAATATTCAAAGTTTCAAACTACTCCTTCAATTCTCTAATGCCCCTTTGAACCACAAATCATAGGTTACTCATTCATTTCTACAATGCCCATAATATTGTGCCCCCTTCTTAGATGAACTAGTAGTAAAGAGTGCAGTTTAATTGAAGCACACAGTAACCAAATGAAATGAAATGAAGCAATCAAAGCAAATGCAGGGTGAATTTATTCTTCTCTTACTCTTATCGGCAGGGGTAGCGATCTTCTGGGACATCTTCGCTGTAGCTTTCGCGCTGTCCCCCTTCTTCGCCGCCCTTATCAACGGTGACTTCGGCAGGGCCATCACCCCGGGGTGCTGCCTCCTCGCCCTCCTCAGCACCACCACCATCACCAGCGCGATGAGCAATGCGCCTGCCACGACGCCGCCCACAATGCCAAGAACCATCCCCACCCCGCCGCCTTTACCCCCACCCTGCTCAGCGCCGCTCCCCTGCGGCGGCGGCAGCAGCGCGGCGAGCGCCCCCGGGCTGCAGTAGGTACTCGGCCGCTGCAGCTTGGCGTCGCGGAAGCAATTGCCCGCGTCGAGGACCGTGCGCGCCGACGAGTTGGACCGCATGCACGCCGGGCGCGCCCCAATGAGCAGGTTGGCGGAGACATCGACGAACTCCAGCGTGTCCGCGCACGCCGTGCTCGCCGGCAGCTGCCCGGAGAGCTTGTTGTGCGACAGGTTGATGTGGTGCAGCGCGGGGAGCGCGAAGATGGCGGAGGGGATCCACCCCTCCAGCCGGTTCCGTGACACGTCCAAGAACCGGAGCTGGCCCAGAGAAGCCACCTCCGCCGGGATCTTCCCGGTGAAGTTGTTGTCGGCGAGGACGAGCGTCGCCACCGCCTTCCCCACCCCCGGGAACGCGCCGTCGAGCCTGTTCCGGCCCAGGTCGACCTCGTGGAGGAACGCGAGCCCGGAGAGGGACGGCACGGTGCCGTTGAGCCAGTTCCCGGACAGCACGAGGCTCTGCAGCGAGTACATGCGCGCCACCTGCTCGGGGACGGCGCCGTAGAGGTAGTTGGCGCTGAGGTTGAGCGCCTGCAGCGCCCCGAGGCGGAGCAGCTTGGCGCCCGGGAGCGGCCCCCAGAGGCCGAGCGCGACGAGCTCCAGGCGCGACAGCGCCGGGAGGCGGGTGAGTGTGGTGAAGAGCGCGTCGGCGGAGAAGTTGGAGGGCAGCGCGGTGCGCCACGCCGGGTCGGGCCGGCGGTCGCCGAGCACGGAGAGCGCCGTGACCTGGCCGGCCGCGCAGGCGACGGTGAGCGACGGCGTGGGCGGCAGCGCGCAGGGGTCGGGCGCCTTGGCGAGCGCGGCCAGCGCGGGCGGGAAGCCGAGGAGGCGGCACACGCGGTAGAGCGTCTTGGCCTGCGAGGACGCGGGCGTCGGCGACTGCGAGGTGACCGCCGTGGAAATGCAGCAGAGGAGCAGCAGGAGGAGCGGAGCTTCGGCCCTGCGAGAGGACGAGGAGGGCGCCATTGCACCTCGGAAGCCGGGAAGGGCGGTGGGAGTGTGCGGACGGCGCAATGCCGGAGGTTCAGCTGGTCATCGGGGGAGGAAGAAAGAAAGGAGCACCCAAGGAGGCCGACGGGCGGAGGCAAGTGGCCGCCGTGGAAGAACTACGAGTGCGGTGTGGCGCGAGTGCGTGCCAGCCGAACTAATAAACACGCGACCCGACTCGCTGCTGCCGTTACGGTTGCCACCGTCGGCCGTCGCTCATTCGCTCTGGCTGACGAGTGGGGTTGACCCACGCGTGGTGGCGAGGCGAGCGTGAGGCGCCGCGGAGCACGTGGCGGGGGCGGCTGTGCGGCGTGTGGCCGCGGGAAGGCTCGATCGGACGCGATGTGTTGCGTGTTGTGGGTATCGGCGCATGTCACCGGCGCGCGCTTGCGCTTGCGGCCGGGCGAGGTCGCGTCGTAGGCCCTCGACGAGTCGGGGCATGGCCACCTGGTGCCTGCAGTAAAGGCGGTACAGCACAGGCCTGGCGCGCACGCAGAGCGGGGTTTAAGGCTAACTCGAGCACAGACCTTACTTTTTTTCGCGAATACGCAAAGATTGCGTATCATTGCATTGATAGGAGGGGGTTGAAAGTACAGAGAGACATGCCGACATTGGCCACGCGTACACAGGTCGGCGCGGGCACAAATGGCCGGAGCAGCTAGGAGAGGGGCTGCTCAATCCTCATTATAAAAAAGCTAAGCCTAAATCTCAGGAATCAGGTTCGCCCGATCAGCGGCAACCCTTGATCGCAACTCTGCTGCAATCCATCAGCACACGACCTTACACGGAAGTCCATTTTAATTTGTTTTCGCCAGTTTGGAACAGCAATGGAGCGACCCATGTCCGATTGGATCCTGTGGGTGATCGATGTACCCAACGCGCGGCCACATTCCAAATCATGTCCGGGGTGGACGTGATTAAAAAAACACAAAAAAAAAATAAAATGAAAAAAAAATATAATAAACGCAAACATAAAAACATAAACATAATTTGAGGTTTTACGGCCACAAAACGGCCCTAGTTCCACAGTCCACATCCATATAAACGCAAACATAAAAACAAAAACAAAAAACCGCCGCCCGCGCGCTCCTGATGTGCCCATCGCCGTCTTCTCAATGGCCGACGTTGTCTTCGTCGTCGCTGACGAGGTCGACGTAGGCCGGCGGCGTCAAGAGGTGGGACGGCGGTGCCTGGTACACGGGGTCGGGCTGGAAGGCGGGAGGTGCCTGGACCATCCCCTCCCGTGATGACGCCTCCCGCTCCAGTGACCGCGGCGGCGTGGGGCACCAGTTCACGCTCCCCACGGCGTCGGCCATCTCCGGAGTCGTGCACGACCATCTCCACGCCTGGCCCACCAGCCCTGGGTGAAAAGCGGCGATTGGCAGCTCCTTGTTGACCTCCTCCTCAGTGTCCCCCATCTCCAGCTCGGGGATGGCGACATCGCCGGCCGCAGAGAGGGCCATCATCTCCTGGAGGCCCTCCCATTGGCGCTCATCGTGCGTCTTCATGGAGTCCTCCATGACGCGTTGGATCAGCCGGGCCTCCTCCTCCTCTGTCATGCGAGGAGGCGGTGGTGGCGACGGCGTGGGCGTGAGGCCGCGCACATGGGGAGCAGCCGCTCCGCACTCTGGACGTGGCCGCCGTGGCCTCGACGACGTGCCGGCGAAGAAGGAGGCGCGCCACACGTCGTGCTCGTCTGTTAACCAGGTGTCCCAGAGCTCGGAGTCGGGGGGGACCTAGGGTCGTAGAAGAGGTCGTCGGGGGAGGAGGCGGCGGCGGCGCTCGATCTCCTGGCGCTGGGCACGCCCGCTCGTCGGTGGAAAGATGCCAGTTATTGGGGAGGCACTACTTGAAATACCACTACTAATGACGCACCTAATATGGCCACTAATGGCGCATCACTGGTGCGCCACTGATAGCACGCCATTAGTAATTTTTACTAATGGCGCACCAGCTGGTGCGCCATTAGTATCTGGTATACTAATGGCGCACCACCTGGTGTGCCATTAGTATATGCGAGGGTGCGCCATTAGTATGCCTCCCAGTTGGCATGTAGACCCAGGTGCTTTGGCATACTAATGGCGCACCACCTCTGGATGCGCCATTAGTAACCGCAGCATACTAATGGCGCACTACCCGGTGATGCGCCATTAGTATGCACTGTCATACTAATGGCGCACTGTCGTGTGATGCGCCATTAGTATGAATATTAGGTTTTTTTTATTTTTTTATTTTCTGTTTTTTGCACAGGTTACAAAATGTATAATTTGACAAAATATAGACAGCACACATCAACAATAGATTCATCAAATACAATAGAAGATTAGTCTTTGAATACAATTCATCATATTAGTCTCCGAATACAATTCATCATATTAGTCTCCGAATTAAAAAGACCGAACAAAGATAGAACATTATATTATAAGTCTCGAGACCGCGAGTAGCGAGTTTGTCTTCGCATTACAAGTCGATATCGATCATCTAAACTACCATCACATAGAAGAGAGCTGCGGTCATCACGATGAGCATCATCACGATGAAACTCGTCTTCATCCGGTTCCTCCAACGCTCCCTCCCCTCTCCCGCTAGATAGCGGGCGTATCTAGATTCGGCCTCGGCCCTAGTGGTGTACCCTTTATAACTGTTACCGCTGAATCGGTGAACCTGTCTCCGACACTCCTCCCAGTCATCGTAGACTCCGGGAACCTTACCCTTGTACACGACATACGTCGGCATCACTATGCACTAGCCAAACGAAACGTTAGTACCAATTCACAGACAATACATAAGCAATATATAATTATGCAACAGAACGATCGGAAGAGAAAAGCAAGACATTAATAGCATCGATTACATCTAAGTTGAACGACTCTCAAAACCAAAGAGACATACTACAAGTTCATTAAAGTTTAATTACAACATGAGCCAATCGATGTTTCAGAACTAGACAACTCGACTCAAGGGACCGGAGCGTGGATGAAGCCGCCGTCTATCGTGGGAGTCATGAAAGAACGGGCGTTGTCATCCTGCATTTGTAGCATTGTGTCGATGTCACTGTTGGACGGTTGATTTCTGAGGTAGAACTGCCCCGAGGTACGAAGGACATCTTGATGGATGATTTCCGCAAACTCTGACTGGATGCGAAAGAATTCTTGTCGGAGGTCCGCGTCCTGGATTGCCGACACGCTCGCGGCCCAATCTTGGAGTTTACTCGGTAGCAGAAGTTGATGATGGTCCCGTACGATCGCCCGCATGTGATGGATGGCGTAGTAGGCACCCTTCTGACCGCCAGGCGGCTGCTTGACGCAGCAGAACGTCGTATTGTGGGAGAACACGTGCTTGCCGTACTTACGAATAGGCCTGGTGAAGGTGCCTCCAGATTGGGCGTAGCCGGGGAGAACATCATCAAGAACCTTCTTGACATTTGTGTAGTCTACGTTCGACTGACGGTCCGGGTCGAAATACGTGGCCATGGAATATTTGGGGCTTAGGAGGATGAGCGTGCAACGTGTGTCACTACAGAAAACACGGAATGTTAAAAGAAAAACGATCGAAAAGTAAGAATTCATATGTTACGGGCCGGTTGAGGGGAGGACTTACTCGGGAAAGTAAGGCACGAGGAAGTTATCCTTATCTTGGTTTGCCAGAATGACGCCTTCGAGGTAAGAACTCGCGACTTGCCGGTCCCCAGCGCTGCCCAAGATCTTGGCACGCATGTAGAAGGGGTCGACTATCACGATGTCCGGGGTCTTGTCGCGAATGATCCGCATCTCCATACTCAGCGAAAATAGCCGAACGAAGGTGTAGTGCAGCGGATGAAGGTTAAACATAGCAAAGATGTCATCAAACCGCAGGACGATCGTACCCCCGATGTCGCCATCCACAAAGCCCTTGCCCTTTGGCACCTTGGCCACGAAAACCGGGTATGCCACATCCTTCTCTCTGAGACGCCGCTTCTCCAAAGAAAGAACACTATCGTGCAGACTCCGCATAGCACCGGTTGCAGCATTGAGCATATTTGGTGGTAGCATTGCCCTACCCGCCACATGCACCCTCCTCGAGATATCCAGCGGTGAAGGTGGCCCGTCCTGAGCACGGATCGTACTCGGTGCCGGCTGGCTCGCACCCTTCTTACTCTTTATTTTGCGTGCCTTCTTCTTCTCCTGTAATGGGACCGAGTTCTGCTCACAGACCGCCTTCTTGAGTGTGTTGGGGCTGATAATATTTCGCACCTCGCCTATCTGAGGCTCGGTGAAGTCGGCAGCTGGAGGCGTCTCCTGAGAGCTGAACGCCAGACGGCGCCTGTTGCAACTTGGCTTCTCCGCGGTACGAGCTAGATCGCACACGTCTTTTGTTGGGTTTGGTTCTTGAGAAGGAGGCCCCATGAAGTCGCCATCCTACCCATGCTCGGCAAAGTACTGATCGACGTTGCCAAATGTATCATCCTCGTCGTCGTCATCGTTCTGATCCTGTGCCATATGCATGTTTGGATCCAGTGGCATAGGGATGTCCGGCACCGTTACGGCGGTCTTGCCATGGGGCCGACTTGGCGCCGGCACGACTGGCGGTGTTGTCTTTGGGGTGGTGTCCCCCGCCCCCAAACGAATCTGGCTCTTCGGCCAAAGCAGGGGCCAGCTCAGGCAGGCGCTGAGGGTCATCACGTCATCATCGTCGGCCCCGACGGGTCGAATCGGAGGTAACAAGTCGTCGCAGCCTGGCAGCACCCGAACCAGTTGAACCCTAAACAAGTTGGGTGGCATCTGGGTACCGTGGAATAAGGGGTTGCCCAGTTGAACGATTTTGCCCTTGGCGACATCGACCAACTCGTTGTTCACGAAGTGGAGGAGAGTGCACGGAACGTCGGCGGCGCCCTGCGAAAACATGTAGGGCGTCAGGGATGCCCAGTCAAAGGCAAGGAGATAAGTCCTCGGCCGAGAGAGGCTTAATTAGTTACCGTGATGATGGCGTCGAGCTCGGCTAATGTCGAGGCACCGCCAACGGCGGGCGTGCAGTTGACGGAGCGGCCGCTTGCTGAAGAGGTGCCGGCCGGCGTACACCCGGGTGCATTAAGCTCCCGTGCCGGCGTCGGAGACACCAATGCCGCCTCCGCCGGAGGCACCAATGGCCCCGCCATCGCATTATGCGAGTTGCTGGCCGTGAAGCTAGGAATCGGGGGCGGCCCCTGTTGGCCGCCCGCAATCCACGCACTCAACCCCGAGATCAAGGTAGGCACAAGGGCGGTGATCGTCGCTCCGAGTCGTTGTTCCACTTGCTCTTGGACAATCTCCGGAATCCGCCCCACCTGTGCCTTGAGTTCTTGAACCTCTCGCGCCTGGCTTTCCGAGCTGGTCTTTTTCTCCTTCCGCACACCAGCGGTATAGTATGACCCCCATTTTGTCGACAAGCCTTTGCCGGCCACACGACCAGCTGACGTCGGCTTACTGAGCTTATCCTTGTTCTTCATTATATTCAACCCCCTATTTAGAGTGGTGTCCCAAGGGTTGCTCTGAGTCGACCCCGCGCTACTGCTTTCAGTCGCCTGCGGAAGGAATGTGAACCATTTAGAAATTCGGCTTCATTAATTAGAATGCAACCATATGGAGCTAATTACGCGGGGGTGTATTCCTTACCAGAACAAGCTCAAGCTGCCTGGTCTTCGGATCCGTGGTAAGCTCCTTTGTTTTCGGGTCCTTCTTGTACCGGGCCCTGACAAAGTTCCTGGTCTGCTTGTCACCGTATTTATCGAAGAGGGGCGGTAGGCCTTCCTCGGCACGGTCCGCCTCCTCCTTGTCCCATATAGGCTCCGCCACTCTGTAACCGCCGGGACCGAGTGTGTGTTCCCCTATGTTCAGCTCCCGCATTTGTTTCCCCCACTCACTTGATTGGGAGCTTGCGGTGCTCGAGCAATTGATCTTGAAGTCGTTGTAGTCATCTTCGGTGATCGAAGGATTTTTCTCCTTGATCTTCTCATAACTCTCACCTTTCTCGATCATTCTCTTCACATTGCTTTTCCAAGTAGACAGGGCCTTGCTCATCTTCGTGAGGGCAGCATTGTTCACTTTATTCCCTTTGAGGCTTGTGTTTTCGAATTCAGCGGGGAACTTGTATCGTTCGTGCAGCTTCGTGAAGAGGAGGTGGCGCAAATTCCCCCGGTCAGGATGCCTCAGGTTCTCGGTGTTGATCGAGACGGTGCTCCGGACAATGCACCCGAGCTGAAGCGAGTACCCCTTGACTATTCGTTCGGGCGCCGTTGGATTCCCGTTGGAGTCCACTTCAGTAACTTCCTCCTTGAGGGTGCGGAGCACGATCGGGCGCCGGTCCTTCCGTTGCCTCTTCGGCTGGCTGCTATCTGTGCGTGCGCCGCCATCATCAGTGGTGGCATCCTCGGCGGCACCATCAGTGGTGGCATCCGTGTGGTCATCCTCGGCGGCACCATCCGTGGTCTCAGGATCGGTGGGGAAGGCGGCGGCCTCATACAAGTGAGGTTGTTCCTCCATCTCCTGGGACAGCTCCCAGAATGCCTTGCCGCCCGAACCCCCGGCCTCATCGTTGTGGGCCATGTTTCTCTCTAAATAGAAACAAAGTTTGGTCAAAAAGTTGGTTATTGTCAAGGAACAAGATCATGGTCTCATCATTTAGGGTTTGTCGACACCGAGGCATCCTAAAATCTAAGCTTTTATCATTGAGGGTTTTTCGACGCCAAGGCACCCTAAAAGCCTAACTTTTCATCATTTCGGTTTTTATCGACACCGAGGCACCCTAAAAGCCATGCATTAGTCACAAGTACGCCGGGGCACTTGATCCTACTTAATTAACTACTAAGATACCCCGGCCCATGCATTAGTCACAAGTACCCCGTATGTCCTATTTTTAGCAAAGTCATGCTAAAATTCACGGAAAATTTCAGCATGACCTTTGCTGAAAATAGGACATATGGAGTACCCGAATTTGCTGGAACGGAAGTTAATCGACATTCCAGCAAACTCAAGGGCCTCTCGGGTGGACAAGGCAAAAAAGGCCTCCATCACAACATGGAAAATACATTGGCATGTGGACTGGAATGTGGCTTCATTTAACAACAACAGTTTCACACAGAAAACAGAGCTGAATTCATTGAGATATTTGCATTGTTAGCTACATTTCAGTGCCAAATTTCACCAATTTAAGCAAAACTACCGTTTAGCTAGCTACAGTTCAGTGCCATATTTCACTGGATTAAAATAAGCACATACACATAACTGACAGCACACATACACATCACTGATTTAATGAAATTTGCACACAACTCAGTAGCACTTCATCATCATATAAAGTATATTAGCAGCAGTACAAATAAAGAGACATGATCAAAGTACTTCATAATAAACCCAAGCAACTTCATAATAAATCACTAGTCCTACTTATTGATGGTTTCTAAATCATTTATTTGATCGATAACAAATAGCCTTGTCCTGCACAAAATCTTTGTCCTCAGCTGTAAACTGAACTATTGTCAGGTCATGTTGTCAGGTCATGTTGAAAGTAAAATAGGACCTTGCTGTGTTTGGGACCAAATTGTTATTTGGCTATTCTAGCTGGCTTTTTTTAGCGAATTGTAACTTGTGTGAAGCTGAAACAAAGTTAACTTACATGCTCCTATATGCTCAGCTGAATTATTATAACATGTCTATCCAGTTTGCAGTTATTCTTATAGGCGATCCGTAGTTAGCGTAGCTATTGTGCATCAAGATTCATTTTTAGTCCTAAGAAAACACAAGGTTGTCAGGGACGGTTTTTCTTTGACTGGGGTTGTTGTCGACCTGAATTAAAGATGCAGTGTTTGGCAGATCCAGTCTGCAAACTTTGTCCTACTTACTGGATCAACAATGTTCTTAATTCCATTACCTAGTGTACATACCAACAGCCATAAACAAAAGAGCAACTAATGACTGAGCCAACCAAGAGCCACAGACGAAACCAGCACATGCTTGCACATGCACTGAAGCTACAACTCTTATCAAGGTAAAAATAAAAGAGAAAAATGCTTATTCTCTCACAGATGTTGGTTTGCCGATCTGCATCAGTAAATGTGTTCTTTTTCATCCGAGGCAAATAAGCAAAAGATTGTACTAGACAGCTAATCGACAGTGTTCTTAATTCCACTAGCATATGTGTAGTTCTAAGTTCATGCACTAATAGTTTGCCTGCAGAGAGCTTCCTAACCAGGTTCGGTGTGTTTTACTATTTGATCCGTTAGGTAGCTATTATGCATCAAGATTCGTCTGAAATCCTAAGAAAACACAATAAGGTTTTCTTTGGCTGGGGTTGTTGCCGATCTGAATTAAGGATGGAGTGTTTGGCAGATCCAGTCTCCAAAATTTATCTTACTTACTAGGACAGCTGACCAATATTGTTCTTAACTCCACTTCCTACTGTACACAGTAGCAGCCATGAAGTGCATCAGTAGCAACGAGCACAGGCGCAACACAGGATAGAGCGCAGCCATGAAGTCAAGTTAACAATATCTGCCAAAACCTAATACAAATGAATCATATGAATAAAAATGATTGATGCAGAATCCAAAATGGCAACTGGCATACATCGCTGGAACCAATTGTGCATATATGGTAATTATGAGTTTTACTTTGTAGATAATTAGATACTGAATTAGAGTTGCGTTTATCTCCAAATACAGCAGCTATATTCATTAAGTTTCCATCTATCTAATGGGGGCTCTTCCTCTTGTTCTCATTATTTCTCATTCTTGTACACTATTCTTCCCTTTTTTGTTTGAAGAAAAGAGATCCCTACATACTCATGACAATGAAACTTATCACAGAACATGATCATTAGC
>NC_057813.1:485589987-485625671 GCF_018294505.1 Triticum aestivum
TTATTTGTGTTTAAATATGTTCAAACTTGTTTAAATAATAACAGTAATATTTTTTTTATAAGACAGTAGCATTTAAAAAGCTGTTTGATACTAATTTTTTTTATAAGACGGTGCGCGGGGTGCGGGGGGTCGGCGGCGGCGGTTGGGTAGGGGAATCGAGGGTGCGGGGGGTCGGCGGCGGCGGCCGGTGGACTGGGGGGTGCTCGGCGGCGAGGGGGGCCGGATCTGGCAAGGTGGGATAGCGATCGAGATGGAGGGGGATCGAGATCGAGTGTCCATGAAATTTAAAAATATTCATGATAGTTCAAAAAGTACCCATGAAATACAATCGAGAAATGAAGGCTACAATTTAAATATAATCGATCTTAGCTAGCTATATGTTCACAATCTTCTTGCCCTTATTTTTCGCAAATGGAGTTCTTCTGTAGAACGGACGTCCTTTAGGTAGGGTGGTCCTGCTTCTTCTTGTGGTGTATGCTGCTACTTCATCATCGTCGTCATGTTCGATCCTCGGGTCGCCGTACTTGACGAAGTCTTGCTCATTGGCTACTCCATCCATTCCGATAATCTTCCTTTTGCCTCTCCTCACGACAACACGACTGGGCTTTGGCGGGTCGGTAATGAAGAAGCAATGGTCCACTTGGGAAGCCAGTACCCATGGCTCATTTTTCGCGGTGACGTTTGCGCCCGCGGTCTTGGATTTGGCTTCGGGTATAACCATGGTGGTGAAATACCGGTCTTCTTTTATGACGTTCTTGGCCCATCTGACACGGAACATCGGGACCTTCTCTCCAGCGTAGCTCAGCTCCCAGATCTCCTCGATCCTTCCGTAGTATCTGTCCTTGTCATTACCGGTGTAGGATTCCATCGTTACCCCGGAGTTCTGATAACCATCGCTCTTCATGTCCTTGGCCTCGGTGTAGAATGTGTAGCCATTGATATCGTATGCCTCATAGGTCATCAGGTTGTGCTCGGCGCCCTGTGACAAGGCGAATATTAGTTGTTCTTCCGCGGAAGAATCCTCATGTAAAGGGTACGACAGAAGCTTATGCTTGAACCAACGCGTGAAACATGAGTTGTGCTCTTTGAGTATATCTCCGTCCGTCCTCTGTTGGCCTCGGTCATTGTACGTCTTTTTAATAAAGGTTTTGTGCTCTACCAACCAAGGATCGACCACGTCTATGTGTTGTAGCGCGACTAGGTTTGCTCTTTCAAAGTCGGCGAGTCGCCCCTCGAAGTCGACATGCATTTCGCGGCGACCCTCACGGTGACCCCATCCAGCGAGCCTGCCGAGGTGCCTGTTGACGGGCAGACCAACGGGGTTCTCGATGCCTAGATAATTCGTGCAGTAGGAGATGCACTCTTCGGTCAGAAAGCCCCTGGCTATGCTTCCTTCTGGACGTGACATGTTGCGAACGTATCCTTTGATGACACCATTCATCCTTTCGAACGGCATCATGCTGTGCAGGAACGTCGGCCCGAGTTGGATGATATCCTCCACTATATGGACCAGCAGATGCACCATAACGTCGAAGAATGCGGGCGGGAAGTACATCTCAAGCTCGCATAGTATCACCACGATCTCTTCCTGTAGCCTTCTGAGTTGCCTCACGCCAATCGACTTCCGAGAGATGACGTCGAAGAAGTTGCATAGGCCAAATAGCGTTTCACGGACGTGCGCGTCCATGATCCCACGGATTGCAACTGGAAGTATCTGTGTCATCAGCACGTGACAGTCGTGAGACTTCATCCCGCTGAACTTCTGCTTCGCTGGGTCTAGGTATCTGCTTATCTTCCCCGCGTAACCGTAAGGAAGTTTTACTCCTAGGAGGCAGGTGAAAAACTGCTCGATCTCCTCCTGACTTAGAGTGAAGCACGCGGGAGGGTAGTCATTTCCGGTCTTCTTGGCCTTTTTGCCTTTGCGACGACTTTCTGTGTCCTGCTTCGCCTCATCATCATCATCATCATCATCATCATCATATATAGCGTGAAGCTCCTGCCTGATGCCCATTGATTTCAAGTCTGCCCTTGCTTTCGGCTCATCTTTGGTCCTCTCTGGCATGTTGAGCAGGGTACCAAGCAGACTATCGCACACGTTCTTCGTGATATGCATGACATCAAGGCTGTGAGGCACACGGTGGATCTTCCAGTACGGCAAGTCCCAGAAAACAGACCTCGTTTTCCATACCTTCAGCAGCGGCTCTGGCGCCTTTCGCTTCTTTCCCGGCTCTGGCGCCTTTTGCTTCTTTCCCGGCAGTGGGCAGTCTTTCCAATTTTTCAACAGCTTGTCTATTTCCTCGCCGCTCCTCGTACACGGGCGTTTTCGAGGTTCGGTTTCACCATCGAACAGATCCTTGCGTTTCCTCCACGGGTCATCGTTGCGAAGCCACCTTCGATGTCCCATGAACACGGTTTTCGAAGACCCGGGATCTCTATCTAGCTGGCGATACGTTGTGTCATCCATGCACCTTACGCATCCAGAAAATCCGTGGACTACCTGCCCCGCAAGATATCCGTAACCGAGATAGTCGTGCACCGTCGTGAGCAGTGCGGCTCTCATAGGGAAATATTCTTTCTCTGCGGCGTCCCACGTATTGGCTGGCGTTTTCCACAGCGTGTCAAGCTCCTCTTTCAGCAGCCCCAGATACAGATTGATGTCGTTCCCTGGTTGTTTCGGCCCTTCAATTAGCATACTCATGTGAATGTACTTCCTCTTCATGCACAACCAGGGGGGAAGGTTGTACATCCACACAAACACAGGCCAGGTGCTATGTGTGCTTCTCTGGCTGCCAAACAGATTGACTCCATCGGTGCTCGCGCCCAGCACGATGTTCCTTGGATCGTTCCCAAATTCTGGGTATTCGAAGTTCAATGCTTGCCACTGGCTCGCATCCTTAGGGTGACTCAGCATCTTGTCTTTTTTATCTATCTCCGGATCATTTGCGTCATCTTCTCGCTTCTTCTCCTCCCTATCCGCGTGCCAACGTAGGAGCTTTGCTACCTTAGGATCCGCGAAATACCGCTGCAGACGAGGAGTGATCGGAAAGTACCACACCACTTTTCGAGGAGCTTTCTTCCTCTTCTTGTATCGAGTGACACCGCACACCGGACATATTGTAGACTCCGCGTGCTCGTCCCGATAAATGATGCAATTGTTCATGCACACATGGTATTTCACGTGCGGTAAATCCAGAGGACACACGATTTTCTTCGCCTCCTCCAAACTGGTCGGGCACTTGTTCCCCTTGGGAAGACGTTCGTGCTAGAATGACATGTTCTTGTCGAAGCATGCGTCGGTCATTTTGTGTTTTACCTTCATCTCCAGGGCCATGAGCGTTACTTTCAGGCGGGTATCCTCGGGCCTGCATCCTTCATACAATGGAGTAACCGCGTCTAACTCAAGTTGATCCATCTTGGCTTTCTCTCGGGCGGCAGCTCTTGCGTTATCCGTCTGCTTGAGAAGCAACTCTTGAATATGAGGGTCCTGCACCCAGCCCATCGATGGTCCAGCGTCGTCTGCTCCGCCGGCATCATCATCTTCATGATCATGCCCGTCGCCTGCTCCGGCATCTTCCTCATCATCATGTCCTGCATCTTCTACATGATGACTGTGTACAGCATCACAGTCGTGATCATCTCCTGGGGATTCTTCGTCTTCTCGCCCGCCCGAGCCGCGGTGGTTGTCTTGCTGCCCTTCCTCATTTCTTGCCCGGCCCGCATGGACGACTTCGTAGTCATCTTCATCACCTTGCCACCGATAGCCATCCATGAAACCACGCAACAGCAGGTGGTCCCGCACCTGCCCGGAATCCGGGTCCGCAATAAGGCTCTTCAGCTTGCATCTTCGACACGGACATCTTATCTCCGTCTCGTTCTTTTGAAGCATCTCGGCCTTCGCGGACCTCAAAAACCTATTCACGATGCCTTCGGTCATCGTGCGGACCATGGTCGCCTGCGGGGTAGAGCAAAACGATATTTTAGAACCAAACAAAAATTTGGCATGTCCTTCCCTAAAAATAGGACCAAAAAGAATGCTTAATGCCAAAATTCTCGCCGAAACGGAAATGAATCAACATTCCGACAAAATATTGGCAACTATCGCATATCAAATACCGGTACACCTCCAAACACAAACACATATGCAACACCACAAACATATGCAACACCACGAACATACATAGATCTAGCTAGGCCGTAAAAAGTGCATGTGCACATTGTTGTAAGGAGAACAACCTAAATATAGCTTCCCCCCTTACTTACCTATTAAAACAAGGTAATTTAACCACTTAATTTGAATGAATCTATGGTGGAAATGAGGTGAAAAAGAGGAGGCACCCGAGACAAGGAGGAGGTGGAGAGAATGAAGTGGGGAGAAAGTGAATGTGTGGGTAGGAGAGGCTGTCCCAAATATCTTGTTGCTGCCCACTTACTAATGGCGCACCTCTTGCATGGTGCGCCATTAGTACTTACAACTACTAATGGCGCACTTGGGCAGGATGCGCCATTAGTATGTTTGGATAGGCGCACTAGTTCAAAAAAAAATCCTATACTAATGGCGCACCCACTGCCTGGTGCGCCATTAGTGCGCCATTAGTATGTTTGGATAGGCGCACTAGTTCAAAAAAAAAAATTCTATACTAATGGCGCACCTGCTGCCTAGTGCGCCATTAGTAGTTACAACTACTAATGACGCACTTTGCCGGGATGCGCCATTAGTATGTTTGGACAGGCGCACTAGTTAAAAAAAAATTGATACTAATGGCGCACCCGTAGCATGGTGCGCCATTAGTTGTTTAAACTCTAATGGCGCATCAGATTGTGGTGCGCCATTAGTATATACTAATGGCGCACCATCTTTCTGGTGCGCCATTAGTGTCAATCCCATCTATAGCCATTTTCCTAGTAGTGAGGTGCGCGTCGCTCCAGGGGAGTGACGCCCTCGTCTCCCAATAACACCGGCATACATCCACATCGACGTAGTGCTGGTCGCGCTCGCCGGCGGCGCTGGATGCGATGGAGAATGCGGGCGGCGCGGGGGCCCGACGTGGTGGTGATGCGGGCTCCTTTTTGACGTCGCGGCCGCGGCGGCCCGAGGACGAGCTAGCCTCGCTGTCGTGCTTCCCCTTGCGGCCGGTGTTTCAGAACCCATGGCTGCGAGGCGGCCGGCCGGCGAGATCGAGGACGAGGAGAGGGAGAGCTAGGCTAGGGTTTCTGCCGTGTAGGGTTTCGAGGAGGCAGCACGGGCTGGAGTGGGGAGTGTGGACGGCGACCGCTCCACGGCTTTCCATTTAAGAAGGACGGCGATCGTTCGCTGGGCGGATGACAGGTGGGGCCGACCGCGCATGCGCATTAATGTCGGGCGGTGTGAGTAGGTGACCGCCTGCCACGCGGCCCCGACGTGGACAAGCGAGGCGTCCGTTTGCTGTCCGCCGCAATCCAAACCACGCGCATCTTTGCGTTCGAAATGGGTCGGTCTGGACACAAAACAGATTAGATAGGTTCAAGACGTCGTGCGTTGGGCCGTCTGGTTTACCCGTTTTGCCTCGAACGGACAGGGCCGGATGGGATGGGGTCGCTCGAGTTGGCCTAAGCTGCTGCACGGGGCTCTACCTACGTGCTCGACGGGAAACAGGGGCGAGTGGGTTCTTGGGATCGAGAACGACGGATCGGCCACCGGAGCACGCCCGCGCATGCGCTAGGCGCCAGGGGCGTGCGGGGCACAAGGCTAGGGCAGGTGGGCGAGCCAGGTCGACGCCGTGTGTCGGGTCGGGTGCGCTGCTTGTCCCACCCTCCAGTACCAGTAGGAGTACGTCGTAGCGCGCGCTCTGCTCCTGCTGACACAGTGGCAAAAATTTGTTCTCTTCTCCATAAACTCGACTGCTGCTCCATACATAACAGCCTAGCTAGCTGCTACCTTCCAATCTTTTTGGCTGATCAGCGTGAATGCAGGTGCATTTTTCTGATGGAATTGTTGCATCTCGCGCGGCGGTCGAACGCAGCTTCCGGGGTTTCTTCCTTTCGGAAAAGGGAAAACGTCAAGAAGGGATTGGTTGCCGAGAGAGGTTGATATTTTTGGCCGTATGAGTATGGCCCAGCTGCAATTCCCACAGCTCATCAGTCTTCCTGCTACTTGGAGTGTACCTAACTTCCATGCCACGAGTCAATCGAGTAAAGCTTTGAATTGGGCTCCCCCCGTTGCCGCCCTTTACCAGAAAGTTAGGCCGCCACAGTGGTGGTAGTACGTTCACGCATGCGGCGTGCGCGAAGCGATCAGTGCTGCGCTGGGGACCTGGGGTCAAACCGTCGTGCTCGGTTGCTTCCACTTTTTCATCCATGCATACATGCATGCATGCATCTCAGCTCTCAAGCCGGGTCCGTCCAGCCCGGAACATTGGCTGTGAAGACAAATGGAAGTTTTGCTTGGCACAAACAGAATAGACAGGTGGAAGTTTTGGGTTGGATTTGGAGAAGACGTGACTTTGTTAATACGGAAAAGGGTCTCCCGCTTTAGATTATAAAGCAACGATCAACCGATACAACGAGCTTGCTGGGGTCGCAACACAAACAAGCCCAAAAAAAAAGAGAGAAAGAAAAAAAGAAACAAACGTCGACGCCGGCAGCTCAACTAAGCGAAGATGGCCGACACCCGCTGCACCTTCCAGAGAAGTACCATCACCCGCCAAGCACTCCGAAGCCTGCGTACCAAGCAACACCTTCATGAAGGAATGCGACGACAATGCCGCTGCTGCCCGAACAATTCCTAGGGTTTCCCCAGGTACATGGATGGCGGTGGGGAAGGGGTATCACCGACGCCCCTCGGGAGGGTCCGGCAATGCCCACAGGCGCAGCCGCGCCGGTGGCGAACGAGACGCCAGAGATTTCTCCCGCCCCAAAACCACCACCGCCACCCCAGACAAACGGAAGCGCGCCGCCCAACATTGCCGCCCACCAGCCTGTGCCACCACGGATACCACACCATCTTCACCGTCTCACTGAGGCCACCAACACGAGACCTGGAGATAGGACAAGGAGACACCGGACTCGATGATAACCGCAACGCAGCCGAAAGGAGGGAACAACCTCCACCGCCGCGAGGAGCCGACCGGACATAGCAACAGGGACCTGCCAGGCCGCCACCAGCCCGGCCGGACCCCAACGAGTACGGTCAGTCCCTGCAGCCACACTGCAGCACGCCGGCCGCCAGAGCCATCACCACCACATCCACGGTCGCCTAGCCTCACCACAAGGGAGCAACGCCGTCGCGCCCCGACCCACAGGCCCGCTCCAGCCCAGATGGGACCCGCCGCCCAGCCGCCCATCGCGCCGCCGCGCAGCCAACGGCCACACCGTTGCGTCGAGAGCACCTGAGGCCCGCAGAGCTCCGCCGCCGGGCCCCACCATCGCCGGCCGAGCAGCACCGCCGCCGGGCAGGAGGGAGCCCCGACTCCCCCACCAGGCGCGCGGGGAAGGGACATCCGCCGACTATGGCACCACACGGGCACGCCGGAGGCCGCTGTCGGCAGCGGCGAAGGAAGAAGGAGAGGAATGGGTCAAGACGGGGAGGAGGGCAGGGGCGCTCCGCCGCCTCGGGGGGCGACGGGAGCGCATGGGAGGGGAGGAGGAGGGGGAGAGGGAGGCGAGTCGGGGGACTCGCGTGCCGGTGGCTGGCGCTGGCGAAAGGGGGCGAGGGAGGCCGCCGGAGGCGGGAAGGAACCCTAGCTCGGGGGCAGGCTTGGGAGCGGGGGGAAATGATGAGTACTTGTGACGTGAGTTCGTTAGAGCATCTACACCCAGACTCGGCAAATCCGGCCCCACAAACGCGTGTGGACGCGTCCACGTGCACTGACCGGGCACCCCGTAAATAATGTAATCCACACCCGGACATCTCTATTATCACATTTCAAATCCATACAAACTCATGCAACTACGTCGGTGCACACACATCATCTGGCTACTCCATCACACTACACTAGATGATGCAGAGCATCCCACGTTCATCCCCATGTACACTCCGACTACTCTCCAAGCCCCAAGAGGACATATGACGAGACCTCGACCATACGCCATTGGGCACATGGTGAACTCACTCCTCTTCGAACCTTCACTTTCCACATGTGAGACATGGCTACTACCTCATGCATGGACCTTGCATACACTCAGGTACAACCGAGACGACCATGGAGGATCCAAGGACCAAGGACAAGCATGAAAGAGGAGAAGGAAGAAGAAGCAGGGACAAGCTCCTGGAAAGCCCGGACCTTCCGGCCTGCCCGGAACTTCCGGCCCCCGGACCTTCCGGCCTGCCCGAAACCTCCGGCCCCCGGAGTCCAGACCATCCCCGAGCACGCCAACTCTCTGGTTAGCCCGGAACCCGGCCGGAACCTGCCCGGAACTTCCGGAGCCCGTAACTTCCGGCCCCGCCCGGAACTTCCTGCCTGCCTACGTGCAAAGACTCGGGCCGAAGCCCATGTACCCCGTTTCCCACTTACCCCTTCGTGGCTTAGACTATAAATAGACCACCCCCTCCTCCTAGTTAGAGTTAGTGTTGATTTAGCTCAAGTTAGAGATAGAGCTTCGCTCATCCATCGGATCTCCTCCTCGTGAGAGACCGCGACCTCTTCGGAGAAGATCCTATCGGATTCAAGACCCCCTCGTGGGAAGATCCCCTTGTGGATTCAAGGCCTCCTCACGGAGAAGATCGGTTACCTTTGTATCCTTACCTTTGTTGACTTTGGATCTCGTGTATCTCTTTGTGTTCTTTGATCTAGCACTTGTGTGTCCGATTCCTTGTTGGTTGAGTGTTTTCCTTCGTTCCTCCCCGTGATTTCCTCGTGTTCTTCCGCTCGTTCTTCGTGTCTCCCCGTAGGATCCGCTCCAAATGTGAAAGATCGTCCACCTAGGGTTTCACCCTACATCATCTTGGTATCATGAGCCACGTTGATCACGTTTTTGGAGCCCCTGCCCCTCTTTTTCTAGCTTGATTTTGTTGATTTCGTCCTAAATCCGAAAATCCCCACCAAAAATAGCCCACAATTTTTTTTGTGATTTGTTGGTTTGATGATGTTTTGTTGATTTTGATCCATGGATTCGTTGTGTTATGAGTGGATCTAGCATTCCCCTTCTTTTCCCCCATTTCCATCCACGAAATCTCCCCAATTTTGACCTTGGAATTCGAGTTTTTCCGCCCCCGTTCTCAGATCTGGAATTTAGGGTTCGTCCCGGACAAAATTCCACGACCCCCGAAACTTCCGGCCTCCCCCGGAACTTCCATCCCCCGGAACTTCCGTCCTATCCCGGAACTTCCGGGCTAAACAGAGAGTTTACCCAAAGTCCCGGGCACTTTTTCCGCGACCCCCAGAACTTCCGGAGCCCGGAACTTCTGGCCTAACCAGAGACATTGCACAGAATTTCAGCATCAGCCTCTTTCACCTTTTTCATCATAACTTTTCGCTCCGAACTCCGATTTGAGTGTTCTTTGGCTCGTTTTGAAGCTATCAACGTGCCCGAGGTCCTCACATTGGTTTCACCACCATTTGACTCCATCAAAATTTTGGAACTTTGGCATCTTTGCCTAGGCCTTCCACCATAACATCCGCATTGCCACCACCGACTTCCGCAACCTAACCCATTATGGTTCCCATAGCATTTGAGGTTGTTTGAGTAGTGACTTGAGTCTTCTAAGGTGTTTAGGCTACTTAGGGACGGTTGCTTCTTCCTCAACCACCACCATAACTTCCGCATAGGCTTGCCCACCATACACTTCCGCCACCCCCAACTTAACCCAATAGTTGTTTGACCTTCTTTGAGTTGTGGCTTGTGTCTCCTAAGGTGTTTCGGCTACTTAGGGGCGGCAACTTCAACTCCGACACGTGTATAGCCCATCATCCCACTTCCGTTTTGCCAAGTGCAAACCACCACCGCATTCCCGCTACCACCATTTTGACATTTGACGTTTGAGATTTTGAGTTCGCGGTTTTTCCGTTTCCTAAGGTGTTTCGGCTACTTAGGGACGAGACTCCATCATCTTGGTTTCTACATCAAGAACACCGCCACTCATCATCGCCGGACGGTAACCTCCATATCATCTTGGTATCGTGGTATCCCTCCTTTGTGTATTCCCCTTGCCATTGCATTGTTAACCCCTAGCCCATTTTGCGTTACTTGCCTATCGAGACTAGCCATTTGAGTATTGCCGGCAATGTTACTTGTGCACATTAGTGGTCATACTTCCATAGCATACATACCATATCATCGTGGTGCATATCTTGGTATCATATCGTGTGTCACAAGTTTGTTCCCGCATATACACAATTGCTATCTTCGTTTGTGCATTGTGCAAAAGTGGCCATAGAGAAAAAAAAGCTTTTAAGCAAAAAGAGAGAGAGCAAAGAAGCTTGTAAGCAAGTGCCATAGCATCATACCACATTGCATATAAGATTGCCATATCCGATCATCTTGGATCAAACACCGGGAACCATACATACATAGCATACTTGGGATAGAAAGTTTATCCATTTTGCATCTTATAGGTTGTGCACAAGTGTCGTATCCGCCTATTAAGCAATCGTGCTAGCGTCTCTCTTGAGTTGTGCAACACGAGCATTTTCCATGGATTCCACATTTTGTGCTCATTCCTTGGTTGCACGACCCCATTTATCTATCCGTGTGTGTGTTTCCGTGTGTCACATTGCTATTGGTCTACTTGTTTCGCTTGCGAATTTATGAATCTCTTTCAACATTATTGACTCTTGCTAACATTTTTGAATTAAATTTTTGTGCCACTATCCTCACCGAGCTCCTCCATAAGCTTTACTTGTGTAGGTGTGAGAACCGACAAGAATTGGTACCAAAAGTGCTATTTCATTGTCCGCATTTGAGTGAACTTGATTCATTGTCAACATCAGTCAAGGTACATTGGTATAAGTTCTTCTCTTTCTCCCACTCATATTTGCTCGAGTCTTGTGATGGATAGGCAAGGCATTTCCTCTCCGGTCCTCGACAACAACGACGGCGTGAACAACTACATCACCAAAGCATCTATCTTCGATCTACAACGACAAGTGCAAGGCGCACAATCAAGATTGCAAGAGCGCATCGAGAACATCTCCATCGACATTCGTCACTCCGAAGCAAGGAGAAGGGACTACATCGACAAGAAGCTTGCCGCACATAAGGAGGAGCAAGATGCAAGGATGGAGGAGATTCGGCCCTTGCTCAAGTCTACTTCCCCTTCATCATCTTCAAGGCGGCGACATTCAAGCCACAAGTCTTCGGAGCGCGAAAAAGATGCAAGAGCAAGTCGTCCAAGTCCACATCTACATGGCGACCACCATCACGTTCGTGATCAACATCGTCATGAAGGGCACGTCACCTCCAAGCAACATGTGCACGACAACGATGAACGACATCTACTACGAGCTCAAGCACGACAACGACATCATCATCATGAAGATGCTCCACAAGCGCAAATGCACAAGTCCCAACAAGCCCTACTTCACGCCAAGTCCAAGCTTCATGAGCAAAAGAGAAGACCGCGAGACGAGCACCACCAAGACGGCGCTATGGCTACAACAACCACTTCGGCATCTTCACCAAGTGCCATCAAGGCATCTTCACCTTTGGACGTACGATATCTTCGCCTACTTCCCACGTGTACGCCTGCATCGACTTCATCAAGTCCAAGGCGACCACCTACAAGCGAGGGCGACACTTCCATCTTCGGAAGCCCCTCAAGGAAGATGGCCGAGCATGGGAAACTCCCTTCGGTCATGGAGATGAGCTATGAGGTGCCACACCATATGGGCCTCCAACACCAAGACGGCGACAAGACGGTCGAGCAAGGGCCATCCCCTTCGACCACGGCGACGAGCGCGAACCTCTTCAAAAACATGAAGACGACGCCCATATTGGACTCATCCTCCGAGTCAAGATACAAGACCGCGCATGGAGACATTTGCACCTACATCTCTCCGACACCCACATATTAAGAGATGCCCCAAGTGCCATGTGAGGAGAGCCACCACCACATGAGTGACATGAGTGACTCCACCATACGTGACATTGAGAGCATTTCCTATGAGAGGATGAGTGTGACCACCACTAGCCCCACACATGAGAGCATGCCACACATCCTATGTGAGGTTGAGCGCCATTTGAGTGACTCCACCAACCATATGAGTGAGAGCATCCTTGAGGGAGTGAGTGAGCCACAACACTTAGCGAGCGAGATAGTTGAAACGGCAAGTGAGGCCACTATGATTTCTAACGACTTAACCTCTACTCCTAGTGTGTTTTCTTCTTTGGTTCTAGGTCTCCTACATGACGACATGCCTACCCTCGACGAGTCCATCCCTTCAATGGAGACGACGATGGCCATGGTGGACAATGATGCACTCCCCACATGGTTCCATCAAGATGACGATGACCACGACTTGATCTCCAACACCTCACCTACAACACATGAGCCATGCTCCAAAGGTAACATAGGTGATGGTGCTTCTCTTGTCCCACTAGTGGACTATCTTGACATTGATTTCTCCCATGATGTTGACCCACCTATTACCATGCTTCAAGCTAGTGAGACTTCTTCATGTCTTGACTTACCTATTTATGATGAATATGATGATGAGCATGTTGAGTTGCCTAGTTGTGATGCTATGCTTCATAGGATATCATGTGAAAATTCTATTGGTCACTTCATGTTTGACAATCCATTGAACTTGTCATATGCTATGAGTGAGATCTCCCATATTGCATCATTACAATCTCAACATAGTAACTATGCATGCCCCATTAAAATCAATCCCATTTGCACTTATGACATAGATGACGAGATGATGGTCATTGGCTTTTGTTTTTCATGTGATGATATTGCCATGCTTCCTCTACATGATTTGTGCAATTCATCTACTATGCCATGCCATGATCACATTGAACCAAATATGCATTGTTTTGGATGTTGTCAATATTCTCCACGTGATGTTTCTACTCTTGCTCACGAGGAGACCCCCATAGTTTCCTCATACATATTAGGAGATCTTGATGCATTCCATACTTTGCATGATTCCCATGATTGCTTGCACCATATGCATTCCATGAATAACAATGCTCTAGATATTTCTCATGATGCATTACACAATTTGAGTCTCCATTATGACATGCATAATACCAAACCTCTCATGATGGATGACATGTTTCTATATCACGCATCTCATTTATTTGAGCATTGGATATTTTGTGCTAACCGACACAAGCACGTGCGCATCATGATGGATGATGTATACATGTACCATGCACACACAATTTTTCCTTTGTCTTTGTTTTGTGTAGGTACTTATGAACACTCGTCAACGTCACAATCCCATGAGTTGACGAAACGAGCTCTTGAGAGCAACGATGACTTGGGATCCCGTGGACTATCCTTACCACCATTCCCTTCGCGCAAGGATTACGCGCACCTCTTTTACTTGGCTCTCACACGGCTATGGGCCATACCACTTGTCACTTTATGCCCATACTATCGTGTTCACTTTGCATGCTATGCTTGCTCCTATGCCTTTGCCATGCCATTGTGACCCTTGCTTGCATCTACCCATGATTCACCATTATGCTACTTCTATGTGTATTTGCATGCTTGGTGGAGATCCTTGTTGCTATTGCCATGTTTATCATGTGCCCCATGCTATTGATGCTTGTTGTGTTGGGAGAGTCATGATGCCCCATTGCTATTTACATATGGCCTCTCTCCACTACATTGATGATATTTTTCTCATATCTTGCTTTCATGCTTGTGATATGTCATGTCCATTATTCATGCCCATTATTTGCACACATGACATGCTTGCCATGATTCTTTCTAGTAAGTTGCATCTTCGCACTACTAGCTTGCTTAACTTAATTGCTATGATTGCTTGCTATGTTGCATCACCCATGTTCCACTATTACTCGCTTTCTTGGGTTGATGACGAATATGTTCATGCCTCTCACGTGATATATCTTGATCATTGTCTCTTGTGTCCATTAGTTGCCTCATTCATATCCACTTGTATTGAGTGCAACCATACTATGCTTATTGATCTTAGAGACTTTGACACCTTACTTGTGATGCATGCTTGTTTGATTGAGCCTATTGCATTTGGTTGTTCTTGCATCATATGCCTCCATACTATGAAATGTTCCCTTGTACTTTCTTATGATGAGCATGATGCATACACTTGTTGGGTATCTTACCACACGAATGATAGGTTTTGCACTACCGCTAACCTCATTTGTTTTTCCGAGTGTTTGTCATGTTCTTTCGTTTTGAAGGATTCACAAGGCATTACCGTTATGCGACATATTGGTTATGTGAAGGCATACATGATGTGCAACTCCATCATCCTTGAGAAACCCCTAAAGGTGACCTCCTTCCCTTTGAGCCATCCTCAAGTACGCATATTGGATGGGCCATTCTATCATTGTTGTTTCCTTATTGTTGTCTACATGATACATCTATTGGATGGAGGACCGGCATTGGAGATGGACCCTATGGACCTTCAAGTTGAGGAGTGCTCGGACTTAGTGGATTCACCAACGGACCACCATTTCTACCACGACATTGAGCAATGGTACAACAACTCCCATAACAAGTTTGCACTTTATACATGGATTGACTTGCATTATGATTGCCTTGGTGCATCTTGTATTTCTATGTCATCCATGATATATGAGCTTGTGCATTTCCTTAGCAAATTTGTTGTGATCTTTCTTGATGGCATATTCATACATAATGATCACATTGCCTACCATCAATTGCATGATAACATAATCATATTGAGCATCCATTGCCATATTCATGCTATTGATAAACCATCTCACTATGACATCATTTTGCACCGTGGTTGCCTTGATCATATTCACAACACACTTGTGTGCACAATGAATGATTCTGATCCCATGAATGCTTTGCATATCATTCTATATCATCTTGATAAGCTTCATGTGCTTTGTCACGAACAATCTTGTTGCACGGACTCATTCTTACATGATGGACACTTTGTGTGCGCTAACCATTGTATTTCCGAGTGTCGCTTGTGTTTGCTCTTTTTGCATGTCTATCACTCCGGTGACACCTTGGACTACTTGGATTGCGCCATGTCTTCAACTTCGTCCAACTACAAGTCCGTCCACGACAACCGTTTCCATGGTGATGAGGATCACGATCTGAGGTCGGATCTTTCCCAAGGGGGGGGGAGATGATGCGGAGCATCCCACATTCATCCCCATGTACACTCCGACTACTCTCCAAGCCCCAAGAGGACATATGACGAGACCTCGACCATACGCCATTGGGCACATGGTGAACTCACTCCTCTTCGAACCTTCACTTTCCACATGTGAGACATGGCTACTACCTCATGCATGGACCTTGCATACACTCAGGTACAACCGAGACGACCATGGAGGATCCAAGGACCAAGGACAAGCATGGAAGAGGAGAAGGAAGAAGAAGCAGGGACAAGCTTCTGGAAAGCCCGGACCTTCCGGCCTGCCCGGAACTTCCGGCCCCCGGACCTTCTGGCCTGCCCGGAACCTCCGGCCCCTAGAGTCCATACCATCCCCGAGCATGCCAACTCTCTGGTTAGCCCAGAACCCGGCCGGAACCTGCCCGGAACTTCCGGCCCCGCCCGGAACTTCCTGCCTGCCTGCGTGCAAAGACTCGGGCCGAAGCCCATGTACCCCGTTTCCCACTTACCCCTTCGTGGCTTAGACTATAAATAGACCACCCCCTCCTCCTAGTTAGAGTTAGCGTTGATTTAGCTCAAGTTAGAGATAGAGCTTCGCTCATCCATCGGATCTCCTCCTCGTGAGAGACCGCGGCCTCTTCGGAGAAGATCCTATCGGATTCAAGACCCCCTCGTGGGAAGATCCCCTTATGGATTCAAGGCCTCCTCACGGAGAAGATCGGTTACCTTTGTATCCTTACCTTTGTTGACTTTGGATCTCGTGTATCTCTTTGTGTTCTTTGATCTAGCACTTGTGTGTCCAATTCCTTGTTGGTTGAGTGTTTTCCCTCATTCCTCCCCGTGATTTCCTCGTGTTCTTCCGCTCGTTCTTCGTGTCTCCCCGTAGGATCCGCTCCAAACGTGAAAGATCGTCCACCTAGGGTTTCACCCTACATCACTAAACATGCCATCAGACTATCAAAATTTAGCATGTTTGGCTATGGTGGAGTTCATCCACAGTTGTCCTTGCCCTTCCCGGCGCCCTTGTCGTCCTTCTTGCCGAAGTACCGGTCGAAGATGCGGTACAGATCGAGTTGAATCTCCTCGTCATCATTGTCTGCCTTCTCCTCATTATCCTCTCCTTCCCATGGCAGGTCGCCCGGTCCCGGTGGAACTCGTAATCTGCTCGACCAGTGATGGGGAAGGAGAGGGATTTTGGCTGCCGGGACCACGAGTATCCATCCGCAGAGGACCCGAGCGCCTGGTGAGTCGAAGCTATGGAGTCGTAGCGGACAGATCTGTCCGTCGACCGGGTATTGTCCGCCCGGGAGCTGCGGATGGCCATTGCCTCCTCCAACCCGCATGGGGCGACACCCCAGTCGACGAATCCGGACTGGTTAGAGTCTGATCCGTTGACTTCCATGGCGGAGAAGGCCGGAAATCACCGGAGGTGAGCTTGGGTGGCGGAGGGGAGTGGAGGGGAGTGGAGTGAGGTGGCTAGGGTTTTCTATGGCGAGCGGATGGGGATGAATATATGTGGGGTCGGGTGGGCCGGCATGGGCCAGGTACGTTGTGGCGAATGTGCCTGGGCGCGCCCGGGGCGCCCCCATTTCCGCCCATATTTGGGCTGGATATGAGGGGTACTAGTCAGCTCGGATGTTTGAGGCGTCCGTCTGGGTCCAAAAACCGTGACCGATCAATGGCCGGGCAGGGCGCTTGGGTGTTTGAGGAGGGTTTGGGGCGCTCAGCTGTAGATGCTCTTATGCATGCAGGACTAAAATGCATTTGTGTCACGATTAGTGAAAACCCACAATTTTATGATTCATGGCATTTTACATCGTACCGAATTTCCGACAGTGGCAAAAGACACTAAGATACTTTTTGAGCATGTTTTGACTTGGATGATCCTTCTCGGGCCGGCAATGGTGACGGCTCAGCATAACAGCAGTTAACAGCCTTTGACTGCTCTATCGGAAGCAGATGGGTCAAACCTGAGCTCTCTCTCTCTCTCTCTCTCTTGCTCACTCCCCTCCTTCCTTCTCCCTCTCCTCTCTCGAGGGGCATGGCACGGTAGGATGTGTCGAAGGCGGCGCTGGATCCATCGGCGAGGGCATGATGGGGATAGAGCATGAAGCGCGGATGGGGTGGTGGTGGTGTGGCATGGTGGCACCCACGGCGAGGAGGAGGATTGATGTGGCAGCAACCTATTCCGTTCATTGTTGCCCCTGTCAGCGGCGGCGGATGTCGGCCGCAGGGTTGTGGTGAAGGCACCCACAACAAATATGCCCGCCTACGTGAGCTACATACCCCTTTCAAGATCTCCCCTCTCTATATATCCATTTCGTTTTTGCAAATTTGGGTTCCATATTTGGAAAGTAGGGTTTGCTGATTGATACTAGTTTATGGAAGTTTCTGGATCCTGTTTGACTGAATTTAGAGTTTTGAAAATAGGGTTTCAGCCTGTCTGACTGGGTGCCTTCCAATGATGAATTATTCTAGTGTGGAGCTAGTATTGTTGTGTATGAATTATTCTAGCATAGAGCCAATTAGCTATGTTAATGATTGATAGATGCAATTTGCATATCAATTATTTCTTGTCACTGAATGTAACATACGCTAAATGCCACTACTGAATTTGCAGGGTGGTGTACACGGTGGTGTTGTGTAGTGGGTAAATGAGTTAAATTTGGGTTGAGTGGTGTAGTGGACAAGTTGGCCATAGATGGAGCGAGTAAGTGTACATGGTTTTAAGTAATTTGAATGATGGGAGGTGTTAGTAGTTGTGCTCAATATAATGTTCAAACTTGTGTTGCTTCAGTGCGAAACTTAAAGACAACAAGTGTGATTCCGTGGATAACTTGCATTACTAATATGAGTTTTGGACACTACTTTGACATTTATTTACCTATCTAACTTGCAATATTCAAAGGAACAGTCGTGTTAGGACAACTTGAAATCAAACTTTTGCAAATTAAAAGAATTATGCACGGTTCGGATAAACATAATAGTTACAAGTCAAACATCACAAATTACAAGTAACAATAGTATATAATTGTGCTTTTAGAATGGTATAAAAGAACTATACTCCACTTATCAATTCAACTATATGTAGATTTGATTGAAGAAACTCTTTGTTCCATAGTAAACTGATTGAAGAAGAGCAATTGCCCCTTGAGACTAAATGGACCCCCTCCCCTCCCTCGCAACGCCCTGCTTGGGCGATTTGATGGGTGAAACCCTAGCCCCGCCGCTTCCCTTTCCTCCTCGTTCTCCCCTCGCTGCTTCCTGAGGCAGCTGCCATCAGGCAAGCTTGGCGCATTGTTGATGAAGGTGGCAGTGGGGCACTTTCCACCTCGCCTTGATCGCGGAGGGGGCCTCTGGATCCGGGACGGCGGCCCCGACGGGTGTGACATCGCTGGCTCTTCTTCATCCGGTGGCGTGGGTCGGTATTTCTCGGTCGTGTGGAAGGTGAGACCCCTGGAGGATGCAGGCTAGCGCGCGTCGGCTGTTTCGGCTCCGGCTACGTCAGATCTGGCCGTCCCCACTGCCCTACTTCTCGAGCGATCTCCTCCCCCCAGATCTAGCCTACTTCGTCATGGGGCTTGGGTTTTCATCGGGTGGGAGTGGGTGACGGGGATGCAGGACTGGGAGAAACCCCTAGCCGGCAAGCTGCGACGGTGGCGACGCCCATGGGTGTCGCTCACCTTCGTGGAGGCGTCGATCAGGTCTAGCCCCTCCCCTTCCCCTTTGTCTCCAAGGTGAAATCCTCAACATTATTGGGTAGTGGCGACGCCCATGGTGATGTAACCTTCTTGAAGGTGTTGTTTCATATGTCCCAAGCGTATCTACTTCTCCAAACACTTTTGCTCTTGTTTTGGACTCTAATTTGCATGATTTGAATGGCACTAACCCGGACTAACGCTATTTTTAGCACAATTGTCGTGGTGTTGTTTTTCTGCAGAAATAAAAGTTCTCGGATTGAGCTGAAAATTTATGGATAATGTTTTCAGAATATATAGAAAATATTGGTGAAGAGAATTACTAGAGGGGGGACACTGATATGTCTGCAATGTATCTATAATTTTTAATTGTTCCATGCTATTACAGTATCAATATTAAATGTTTTATATGCAATTATATATCATTTTTTGGGACTAACCTATTAGTGCCATGTGTCAGTTGCTGTTTTTTTTCTTTTTTTGGTTTTCCAAGAAATCGGTACCAAACGAAGTCCAAGCGCTATAAAACTTTTTGACGATTTTTTTCTGGACAAGAGAGACCCTCGAAGATTCAGGAGGATACCAGAAGGCAAACAAGGAGACGGCAAGTCAACAGGGTGCCCCCAGGGGGTAGGCGCGCCCTGATGCCTTGTGGGCCCCTCGTGGCTCCGTCTAACCTAATTCCACCTCTATAAATTCTCTAAAATCGGGAAACCAACAGAGAGCCACGAGAAACACTTTTTTCGCCGCCACAAGTCTTTGTTCTTCTGCGATCCCACCTAGAAGCCTTTTCTGGTACTCTGTCGGAGGGGGAATCGATCATGGAGTGATTTTACATCAACCTTACTGCCCTACCGATGATGTGTGAGTAGTTCACCACAGACCTACGGGTCCATTGCTAGTAGCTAGATGGTTTCTTCTCTCTTTTTGATCTTCAATACCATGTTCTCCTTGATCTTCTTGGAGTTCTATCCACTGTAATTCTCTCTTGCGGTGTGTTTGTTGGGATCCGGTGAATTGTGGGTTTATGATCTGAATATTCGTGAGAAATATTTGAGTCTTCTGTGAACTTATTTATGCATGATTATTATAGCTTTGTATTTCTCTTCGATCTATTTGTTTAGTTTGGCCAACTAGACTGATTTATCTTGCAATGAGAGAGGTGCTTTGTACTGGGTTCAATCTTGCGGTGCACTATGCCCAAGAGGCAATAATAAAGTTTTCATTTTATATTTCCTTATTCATGATAAAGGTTTATTATTCATGCTAGAATTGTATTGATCGGAAACTTACATACATGTGTGAATACATAGAGAAATCCCGTGTCCCTAGTAAGCTTCTACTAGACTAGCTCGTTGATCAAAGATGGTTAAGGTTTCCTAACCATGGACATGTGTTGTCAATTGATAACTGGATCACATCATTAGGAGGAGGATGTGATGGACAAGACCCATCCATTAGCTTAGCATAATGATCGTTCAGTTTATTAATATTGCTTTCTTCATGTCAAATACATATTCTTCGACTATGAGATTATGCAACTCCCGAATACCGGAGGAATACCTTGTGTGCTATCAAATGTCAAAACGTAATTGGTGATTATAAAGGTGCTCTACAGGTATCTCCGAAGGTGTTTGTTGAGTTGGCATAGATCGAGATTAGGATTTGTCACTCCGAGTATCGGAGAGGTATCTCTAGGCCCTCTCGGTAATACACATCATAAGCTTGCAAGCAAATGACTAAGGAGTTAGTTACGAGGTGATGTATTATAGAACGAGTAAAGAGACTTGCCGGTAACGAGATTGAACTAGGTATAGAGATACCGACGATCGAATCTCGGGCAAGTAACATACTGATGGACAAAGGGAATTACGTATGTTGTCATAACAGTTCGACCGATAAAGATCTTTGCAAAATATGTAGGAACCAATATGGGCATCCAGGTTCCACTATCGGTTATTGACCGGAGAGGTGTCTCGGTCATGTGTACATAGTTCTCGAACCCGTAGGGTCCGCATGCTTAACGTTCCTTGACGATATAGTGTTATATGAGTTATATGATTTGGTGACCGAATATTGTTTGGAGTCCCGAATGAGATCACAGACATGACGAGGAGTCTCAAAATGGTCAAGAGGTAAATATTGATATATATGACGATGGTATTCGAACACCGAAGAGTTTTGGGATGCACCAGGTAGTCATCGGCTCACCGGAAGGGGTTCCGGGCACCCCCGGTAGGTGTATGGGCCTAATGGGCCAAAGGGGGGGGGGACAGACCAGCCCACAAGGGGGCTGGTGCACCCCTTCCCTGGCCGGCCGGCCCTAGGGGAAGTAAATGGGAGTGGTGCCCCCTCCTGCCTTTTCCTTCCTCATGTGAGAAAGGAAGGGGGGCGCCAACGTCCCCCGCGTTTCTCCCGCACCTATACATGGCAGGGGGAGGCGCGGCTTGGGGCAGGACACCAAGTGGGATTCGACAACGATTGGGGCGCCTCCAGGCTGCCTCCTCCCTCCCCCACCTATATATATGTGGGAGGGGGCGCCTAGCACAACCACGACAATTGCTTAGTGATGTCTGCTAGAACTACGTCGGTATTTCCCCAAAGAGGAAGGGATCATGCAGTATAGCGACGGTAGATATTTCCCTCAGTGATGAGACCAAGGTTATCGAACCAGTAGGTGAACCTCCCCACACCACGTAAACAGGACCTACACACAAATACCAAATACTAGCAATCCGACGTGTTAAAGGGGTTGTCAATCCCTTCCGGGTACGGCTCCTCAAGATAGGCAAATAACATGAGGTAAAAGTGGTAGATAGGATAAATAGATCGCGGAACAAATAAATTGCAGCAAGGCATTTTTGTATTTTTGGTTTAACAGATCTGAAAATAAATGCAAAAGAAACTAGATCACAAAGGCAATATGATGAAAAGAGACCCGGGGGCCGTAGGTTTCACTAGTGGCTTCTCTCGAGAAAAATAGCAAACGGTGGGAAAACAATTACTATTGGGCAATTGATAGAACTTCAAATAATCATGATGATATCCACGCAATGATCATTATATAGGCATCATGTCCAAGATTACTAGACCGACTCCTGCCTGCATCTACTACTATTACTCCACACACCAACCGCTATCCAGCATGCATCTAGTGTATTAAGTTCATGAGAACACGGAGTAATGCAATAAGAACGATGACATGATGTAGATGAGATCCGTTTATCTATTGCAGAGATATAGATCTCATATTGTTATCCTTAGTAGCAACGATACATATGTGTCGGTTTCCCTTCTGTCACTGGGATCAAGCACCGTAAGATCGAACCCACTACAAAGCACCTCTTCCCATTGCAAGATAAATAGATCAAGTTGGCCAAACAAAACCCAAATATTGGAGAAGAAATACAAGGCTATAAGCAATCATGCATATAAGAGATCAAAGAAGACTCAAATAACTTTCATCGATAGAAACATAGATCTAATCATTAACTCAAAGTTCATCAGATCCCAACAAACACACCGCAAAAAGACTTACATCATATGGATCTCTAGGAGACCATTGTATTGGTAATCAAGAGAGAGAGAGATGAAGCCATCTAGCTACTAACTACGGACCCGTAGGTCTACAAAGAACTACTCACGCATCATAGGATAGGCACCAATGGAAGTGGTGAACCCCTCCATGACGGTGTCTAGATTGGATCTGGTGGTTCTGGACTCTGCGGCGGCTGGAATTGATTTTCATCGACTCCCCCAGGTTTTCTGGAATATTGGGGTATTTATAGAGCAAAGAGGCAGTTCAGGGGGCACCTGAGGTGGGCACAACCCACCAGGGCGCGCCTGGGCCTCCTGGCTTTCTTCTGGCCCAAAAAAATCCTCCAGGAGTTTCGTTGCATTTGGACTCCGTTTGATATTGATTTCCTGCAATGTAAAAAACATGCAGAAAATAGCAACTGACACTGGGCACTATGTCAATAGGTTAGTACCAAAAAATGATATAAAATGACTATAAAATGATGGTAAAACATCCAAGAATGATAATATAACAGCATGGAACAATAAAAAATTATAGATATGTTGGAGACTTGTCAGCATCCCCAAGCTTAATTCCTGCTCGTCCTCGAGTAGGTAAATGATAAAAACAGAGTTTTTGATGTGGAATGCTGCCTAACATGTTCATCACGTTTCTTTTCTTTATAGCATGGACATATGGACTTTTATATGATTCAAAGCAATAGTCTAGTTTTGACATGAAGACTTTAATACTCAAGCATACCAACAAGCAACCATGTATTTCGGAATATCAACACTAAAGCAAGTTATCCCTAGCCCATCATGCTCAATCATTGATCCATTCATGAAACATACTCGAATATTAGCTACACCCAATGCTCAAATACTATCATAGTGCCCCTTAGTTGGTGCTTTATAAGAGAAGATGGAGACTCAAATTCAAAATAAAAATTGCATAAGTAAAAGAAAGGCCCTTCGCGGAGGGAAGTAGGGATTTGTAGAGGTGCCAGAGCTCAAAGCTTAAATTGAGAGATAAAAATTATTTTTGAGAGGCATACTTTTCCCACCAACGAAAACGACTTGGAGCATCCCAACACTTCCCATGCTAGATACATCATAGGCGGTTCCCAAACAAAAAATAAAGTTTATTCCTTTTTCCACCATAACTTTCACTTTCCATGGCTAACCGTATCCACGGGTGCCCTCCATACCAACACTTTCCAAGGAATTTATTATTTGACAATATAAAGTAAATTCATTATTCATTTCGGGACTGGGCATCCATAATACCTTTGCCGTATTCTCGTGCAATGACAAGTGAATAAACACTCATCGTGAGAATAACACATCTAGCATGGAAAATATTGGCTACCCTTTTATTAACATTAGAGATGGCACATGCAAATTTGCTTAGAATGGCATGGGAATACCACATATAGGTAGGTATAGTGGACTCATATGGCAAAACTAGTTCAAAGGGTTTTGGATGCACAAGTAGTGATCGTACTTAGTGTAAAATGAAGGCTAGCAAAAAGATTGAGAAGCGACCAACCAAAAAGCGAAAAATCTCGTACCCAAGCATTAAGCATAAGTAACACCGAATAATGCACCATAAGTAGGATATAAATTTCATTGCATAACTATTGACTTTCGTGCTTGCATAGGGAATCACAAACCTTAACATCAATATTCTTACTAAAGCACAAGTACTCATCAACATGACTCACATGTCATATCGTCATATCTCAAAACCATTACTAAGAATCAAGCTTATTTTGTCCAATGATCTTCATGAAAGTTTTTATTATATCCTCCTTGGATATCTATCACTTTGGGACTATTTTCATATGTTGCTTTTGATAAGCTCAAACAAATATAAGTGAAGATCATGAGCATATTTTTTTTCTTTCTCTCAAAATAATCTAAGTGAAACAAGAGAGAATTTCTTAAAATTTACTAACTCCCAAATAAATCTAAGTGAAGCATGAGAGCATTTCTTCAAAATTAGCAAAGCACACCGTGTTGAAGAAGATATAAGTGAAGTACTAGAGCAAATCCATGGCTCTAAAAATTTAAGTGAAGCACAGGAGCAAGCATAGCATAATTTTTGGCTCTCTAAAAAAGGTGTGTCCAACAAGGACTCAACACTTAAAACACAAAGCAAAACAATCAAAGACTCATATCGTACACAAGACGCTCCAAGCAAAACTCATATTATGTGACGAATAAAAATATAGTTTCAAGTAAAATACTGATGGTTGTTAGAAGAAAGCGGGGATGCCACTCGGGGGCATCCCCAAGCTTAGTTGCTTGCTACTTCTTTGAATATTATCTTGGGGTGCCTCAAGCATCCCCAAGCTTAGCCTTTTGCTTATCCTTATTCCTTCATCCATCGTAAGATAACCCAAAGCTTGAAAACTTCAATCACACAAAACTCAAACAAAACCTTCGTGAGATCCGTTAGTATAAGAAACCAAACCACTACTATAAGTACTGTAGAAAACCTATTATTATTTTGTTTTTGCATTATATCTACTGTATTCCAACTTTTCTATGGCAAAATCTCATCAAAGAAAACCATAGAATCATCAAAACAAGCACACAACGCAAAGAAATCAGAATCTGTCAGAAACAGAACAGTCTGTAGCAATCTGAATATTTCAAATACTTATGTGACTCCAAAAATTATGAAATAAATTGGTGGACGTGAGGAATTTTTCTATTAATATTCTGCAGAAAGAATCAACTCAAAATCACTCTGATGTAAAAAGTGACAAATAATCTCGTGAGCACAAAAGTTTCTGTTTTTCAACAAGCTCAGATAAACTTTCACCCAAGTCTTCCCAAAGGCCTTGCTTGGCACAAACACAAATTAAAACACAAAAAACACAATCATAACAGTAGCATAATTGTTCCAACACTCAAGAACAGAAAGCAAAAAACAAAAATAAATTTTATTCGTTGGGTTGCCTCCCAACAAGCGCTATCGTTTTACGTCCCTAGCTAGGCATAACGCGTAGGATCTAAGTGTTGCCTTCCGTAATCTTTGACACTTTAGTAAGGGTCTTTTCCAACCCGGGAGGCTCTTTGCACTTCCCTAAATTTTCTGGAAAAGAAACCATCTTGAGATCTAAAATATCCAACAGTTTATTGCAAAGAGAAATCAAAGTGATCATATGATTGATACTACCATTGAGATGTTTGAGAGGTTCATTATATTTTTGTAATTCCACCATATGTTTATGCAAATCACCGAGTTTTTCCAAAATTTGGACTCTCTCTGGGGTGAAAGAAAACCCTTTCTTTTATGGTGGAACCCCCAAAATTCCTTCTAAAATTTCATAGGCAGCATTAATATCAAGCTCAATAAAATTCCCTTTTGCGGCAAAATCCAAGAGTTGTCTATGATGCAAAGCCAATCCTACGTAAAAATTTCTAAGAAATGTTTTTGCATCTCCCTTTAGGTTGCAAACACGGTAAGATTCCATAAGCATGTACCAAGCATCTTTCAAATTTTCTCCTTGTTTTTGTTTGAAGTATAGAACTACAAAGTCTGGTAACAAAGGATGAGCATTCAAACTAGCCATAGTGAAACAAGAACATGAATAGATCTGACAAGAAAAAGGCGCACGAAAAAGAGGGCGAATAAAATGGCAAATTTTTGTGAAGTGGGGGAGAGGAAAACGAGAGGCAAATGGCAAATAATGTAAATCGCGAGGAGATGAGATTTGTGATTACGAACCTGGTTGATGTTGAAGATCCTCCCCGGCAACAGCGCCAGAAGACAAGTTGATGGGAGACTATCTTGATGTGATCCTCCCCGGCAATGGCGCCAGAAATTCCTTTTGATGTCTGCTAGAACTACGTCGGTATTTCCCCAAAGAGGAAGGGATCATGCAGTATAGTGACGGTAGGTATTTCCCTCAGTGATGAGACCAGGGTTATCGAACCAGTAGGAGAACCTCCCCACACCACGTAAACAACACCTACACACAAATAACAAATACTCGCAACCCGACGTGTTAAAGGGGTTGTCAATCCTTTCCGGGTACGAGGCCTCAAGATAGGCAAATAACATGAGGTAAAAGTGGTAGATAGGATAAATAGATCGCGGAAAAAATAAATTGCAGCAAGGTATTTATGTATTTTTCGTTGAATAGATCCGAAAATAAATGCAAAAGAAAATAGATCGCAAAGGCAATATGATGAAAAGTGACCCGGGGCCCGTAGGTTTCACTAGTGGCTTCTCTCAAGAAAAATAGCAAATGGTGGGAAAACAATTACTGTTGGGCAATTGATAGAACTTCAAATAATCATGACGATATCCAGGCAATGATCATTATATAGGCATCACGTCCAAGATTAATAGACCGACTCCTGCCTGCATCAACTACTATTACTCCACACATCGACCGCTATCCAGCAAGCATCTAGTGTATTAAGTTCATGAGAAAACGGAGTAATGCAATAAGAACGATGACATGATGTAGACGAGATTCATTTATCTATTGCGGAGATATAGATCTCACCTTGCTATCCTTAGTAGCAACAATACATACGTGTCGGTTCCCCTTCTGTCACTGGGATCAAGCACCGTAAGATCAAACCCACTACAAAGCACCTCTTCCCATTGCAAGATAAATAGATCAAGTTGGCCACACAAAACCCAAATGTCAGAGAAGAAATACGAGGCTATAAGCAATCATGCATATAAGAGATCAAAGAAGACTCAAATAACTTTCATGGATAAGAACATAGATCTGATCATAAACTCAAAGTTCATCGGATCCCAACAAACACACCGCAAAAAGACTTACATCATATGGATCTCCAGGAGACCATTGTATTGATAATCAAGAGAGAGAGAGAGAGGAAGCCATCTAGCTACTAACTACGGACCCGTAGGTCTACAAAGAACTACTCACGCATCATAGGAGAGGCACCAATGGAAGTGGTGAACCCCTCCATGATGGTGTCTAGATTGGATCGGGTGGTTATGGACTCTTGCGGCGGCTGGAATTGATTTTCGTCGACTCCCTCAGGGTTTCTGGAATATTGGGGTATTTATAGAGCAAAGAGGCGGTTCAGGGGGCACCCGAGGTGGGCACAACCCACCAGGGCGCGCTTGGGCCTCCTGACGCGCCCTAGTGGGTGCTGCTCCCCTCGAGCCACTACAAAAAAAAATACACTTCCGTGATGATACGTGTTTGACATAGTAGGTCACGTTTTTTGTCATGCATGTACATCCATGACAAATTTATGACAGAATCAAGATAGTCATACCTGTGCTGTCGTAGAAGTGTTCCATGACATTACCAAAATTATCATCACGGAAGTGTCCACTTCCATGACAATAAATCGCACGTCACAGAAGTGCTTTCGTCAAGGGTGACCGACACGTGGCATCCACCGCAACGGAACGCCGTTAAGCTATCGGGTCGGGTTTTGGATCCAATAACCCGTTAACAACCTCGACCAATGGGGATTTTCCACGTGTAAAATCATCATTGGCTGGAGGAAACACGTGTTGGCTCATTGTTGGGACAGATGTCATCCACTCGTTGGATAGAAGGCGCCTATGATACGTCGACACGTGGCACGGCCCAATAGAGGCCCATTCCTGTGAAAAGGCCGGCCCGTTTGACTTGGTCAAAAGGTGATGGGCCGGCCCATGGAAAGCCTGTTAACGGCCTGTTCGCATATAGCCCATTTACTACCCGCTAACCCAAGGCCCGTTACGCCCTATCCGAATTAGGCCCAGTAGCGTCATCTGGGCCATCCAATATGATTTCAGCCTGTTTTCACTTCTGGCCCATGTATGACCCATGACGTCTTTCGGCCCATATGAGGCCCTATGTAACACTTGGCCTATTAACGGCCCATGGTGAAATTGGCCCGCAATGAACAATGTATCACTTTAGACCCATTAACGGCCCGTGGTGAAACTGGCCCGTAATGAACAGTATATCACTTTATAGCCATTAAGGGCCCGTTATTCAGTTGGGCCGTTTCCAGCCCATGTTATCTTTCGGCCTTCTCAGAGCCCATTTATTCTTGGGCTCATTTGCAGCATTCGCTTACTTATGACCCGTTACTGTCATTTTCTGCTTGTGGGCCAAATTCGGCCTGTCGTTATAGTCGGCCCGTTTGTGGTCCGTTAGTCTGTTGGGCCATTTTCAGAGCATCACCAAATACGGCCTATTAACGGCCCGTTATGGTCAGCCCATAAAACGTACGATTTCTATTATAGGCCCGTCTACGACCCATTAAAGGCCAGTACAAGACCCATAAATGAGTCGGCAGCCCATGGATCCTACGTGATGTGGAAGGCCCATGGACACTGCGAGACGTAGAAGGCCCATGGACACTGCGAGACGTAGAAGGCCCATGGACACTGCGAGACGTAGAAGGCCCATGGATCTTGCGAGACGTAGAAGGCCCATGGATCCTACGAGACGTAGAAGGCCCATGGATCCTACGAGACGTAGAAGGCCCATGGTCGGGCGAGTTGGCCCCCGTTTGAACGATATAGCATATTCAAAGAATTATCCTACTCAATACTATCACCTTTAAAAAGCATACACTATAGAACAAAGAGATCAAGGCATAGAAAGGTAGAATAATCCTACACTATACAATAAAGAAATTACAGCCGATTATACCCATTGGGCATTATGGTACGGCACAGGTGATAATAAAGCATACACAAACAACAAATTACATACACTGGGCAAATATGACTCATACATCATGGACGCGCATCAACTTAACTCCATTTGAACTATAATCTCTTCAGAAAATAGGATTGGCCAGATTCAGATAGCACAAATTTCAGTCTGCAAAATCTCCAATTCCTTCATGGTTACCTCGGTGTCTTGTTTCATTTTTTTGACTCCTGCATCTAATACCTGCATGTCCAGTCTCAACTTGTTGATTATACGTTGACAATCATGTACACGTTGTCTTGCCACCTCTAGTTGATGCTCGAGAACATCAGCACATTCCAATTCCAATCCATAATCATTCGGTAACGGTCATGCCGCACTGCTCGCAGATTTTTGTGTTGATGTCACTTCATCCTGAAATGTTTCTGTAAGTACACATGACTAGTGCAAAAATATAGTTACAACAGTGAAGCGAACAAGACACTATTTTGTACTACATGGCAAAATAGGACTAACAATAATGTTACACGTCACTTTCACAAAAAAAATGTTACACGTCATGAAGCATAAGAAGGTGATATTTTAAATTTTTTAAAAAAGATAGTCTGTGCAGCCTGCATACAGAAATCCCTCTTAGCTCACCAGAGGAGCATGATGTTGGGTCCCAATCGAAAACACAGACAAGTTACAAATTTAGACAGCATGTTGCGTATAAGTAAGCAAGTAGTTGGCCATTCTGTACCTCAATTAAAGTCTTAGGGAGCATAATGAACAACAGAGGGTTTCATACAAACATACTACAACAAGCAAAACTATGCAATCATTAGCATAGTATAAACTAGATTGTGAGCCTCATGCAATAATAGTTGGTTAATAGACTTCAAAGCTTCAGGCACACTTCGACAGAGTAATTAAATGGTAAGGCCTTTAATTATGTCAACTAATAGTGATACAAGTACCGAACATCAGGCATAATTATTTGGGCATCTCACTAAGAGAGGACAAATAAAGCAATTGAAAAGAGAAAATTAACTATGCCTGAAACAAACAAGGAATTGAACTATTGAGTTGCATACAGTGACTTACCTTAGCAAGTTGAAGAGGCTCAGCGCAACTCCTACTTCTCTTGCAAGGCTCCTTCCTAACATCTTGTACTTGGAAATCCTCAATCTTATCTTCATTGCATCCCCTCTGCAAGGTGACACAAACTAGTTACTCGTCTCCTTGGAAGATAAATATGCATACTTTCCAGTCTGTGAACACAAAAGGATGAGATTATAACAAAACAACACCACATAATGAAACATGCCGCATCTCTGGCACTTGCACACAATGAAATGAGCATTTACTATGTCTGCACTATGTAAAAACTAGGCATACCTTCGAACTGGATCTCCAGGTACTCTTGGAGAGCCTACTATAGTGTACAACCAAACCTTTATGTCACCTATGAATTAGACAAGGCCCCACTATAGCAGCCCTTAGTGTTTAAATCGTTGACAAGCTATGTTAGAGTGTTAGGTCAAGAACAACAAGTAATCCAAGCAAACAGTCCTAGTATGGCTAGCTGATGCAAACAAGCAATTGAATAGATGTGTGAGCAAATCTTACATATCAAGAAAAGAAGCAAAGAAGGAGGCTTAGAGACCATCACTTGATTGACCAGATTTAAGGGGCATTTAAACATCATGTGCAACGTATGAACTAACATAAACATTGCATATTCCAGATTCTACAATGGAATGCACATGTATTAGGTTATGCCATGTATGATGATGCCTAAATGTATAGATAGCAGGCAGGAGTGATTCATCATTGCACGCACAATTGAATTGCAGGTTAAGGGCCAGTTCGATTCCGCCTTTTCAGGGTATATTGTCAAAATAAGCCATAAAAGATGTAAAGAAGTCATTTTTGAGTTATGGGCTTGGGCTTAACTAATTTTGCTTTGGAGGGGGGTGTTTCGGGTAGAACCTCACTAAAAATTGAAGGGAAGGGGAATAGTGAAATGACTCTGTTGTCTGCCTATATTACACTCAAAGTGCAACTGTTGACGCCCATGTCACACCTGACCCTCAAGTAAAAACAAACACGCAAGCATTCATTGCCCTGCCCGCTTGCATCTCCTCTCCCCTTTACCTCTACCTCGATCCCCTACCTGCAGCACTAGGGTTCCTCCAGCGAGCCGTCGCCACTGGTCCCATCTGGCCTGGTCCTCGACGATGCTATGTCCAGCTAGGCTACATGGCCGGCGGGTAGGGGCAAATCTCCCTAGCTGCTCCTCCCTCTGGCGCCGCCCCTCATTCTCATGGTCTCTAGCAACTGCTCCACTGTGGTTCATCCAATGCACTACTCCGGCGGGCGCTGCACAACTACGGCTGATGCCACACTGCGGCAGAAGGCACCTTGTTCCCCCTCCCCTCCTCCCAGGCCATGGCCTTGAGGTGCTGTTGAAGGATGAGCTCATCCAACAAGGTGATGATCTCCTCTGATTTTTTGCCAAATTTTCATTCTGATCCACTATACGATGAATTGCTATGAGCTGCTTCTGCTGCTGCTATATGATGCATTGCTATGAGCTGCTCCTGCTGCTGCTATATGATGAATTGCTATGAGCTGTTGCTGCTGTATGATGAGTTGCTATGAGCTGTTGCTGCTGCTATATGATGAATTGCTATGAGCTGCTACTGCTGCTATATGATGAGTTGCTACAAGCTGCTCCTGCTGCTGCTATATGATGAATTGCTATGAGCTGCTCCTATTGCTGCTATATGATGAATTGCTATGAGCTGCTCCTGCTACTGCTCTATGATGAATTGCTATGAGCTGCTACTGGTATATGATGAATTGCAGACTATGCTGTTGTATGATGAGTTGCTATGAGCTGCTGCTGCTATATGATGCTTTCAGGTGGTGCTGCTATATGATAATAACCAGCCACTTGGACCATCAAATTTCTATAAATAATTGTTCTTCATTTAAATGTGGGTCATGCGTTCTTCGTTTAAATTAGGCAATGGGATCTCCATGGAAAACATTGACCAAAGTAGATTGTGCCAAGTAGATGGTATCTTTGTATTTGCATTTTGAGCAAATATTGATGGTCTGTTTTCCTATCATATTAATTACTGCACTGGGTTCAATTTGTGATGTTTGCAAGTCAAATTAATTTCCATATGGGCAGCAAAATGAAAAATATATATAATGCAATCTAGACTTTCCACTGATCATACCAAAGATAAGCTGAAAACGCAATGAAAAGAACTGGTTGGCGTATTACATGGAGCTTATATTCACATGTGCTTATTTTCTTAGGATAACTCGTAATAACTATCCCTAAGAAACTTGGATAATAGAACTGGCATACAAATAACATGTCACGATGATTGCAATGGAGGAGTGACGTACCATAGCACACTGTATAGGCTCACCGCTGCCTCTCCTTTTTTTGCGATGTTCCATGAAATTTTTACATACATCTTGTACTTTTTCATTGTGTAACCCTATCTGCAAGTTGACACGGCTAATTTCAGACATCTCTACATGATACTACATTGCATATCCCTTGCGCATATTTAAACCACTAATTAACGATTGTGTGCGTACCATAAACTAGCCATGACTCTGTATGCTGGACTGGCAGGCACTCTAAGGGAGCCTAATGTAGTGCACTGGAATTCCTACATGCCACCTACGATTTTGTGTAATGTACTGCCCCTGTTCCTAAATATATGTCTTTGTAGAGATTCCAGTATGGACCACATACAGATGTATATAGATGCATTTTCGAGTGTAGATTCACTCATTTTGCTCCGTATGTAGCCTATAGTGTAATCTCTAGAAAGACTTATATTTAGGGACGGAGGTATGAGGTAGTATCATGTATGACATCTACATATCTAATTTAGCAGCCAGTAGTAGGAATCATTGTCTGCACAAAGGGATTACTGGTCGAAAATCCTAGCAAAGCACACTGGCAGGCACAGAACAATACAAGAGAGAGAGACGCGCTTACAAGATCATAGCAATGCCTCAGTCCAGGATCTTGGTTGGCCAAGCTGTTAGATCTAGAAAAAAACATCATCCTTGTAGTTTTTGCCAGCTGCATAACAGGTAACAGCGACCGGTTAGTATATTTGAAGTACATCGGGCAGGTGATGCTGGACGGGTTTAAAGGTGACAAGTACCTAGGCCGTGGCGGGTGCTTGTCATCTCTCCAGACGGTGGGAATCAGGTTACAAAAGTTGAGGGTGATGATGCTGCGATGGTTGTCGGGGTCCGGTAAGGAGATCTAGAACCGTCGAGTAGGGTGTTTGTGGAGCGTCTCCGGTAGGGTGGACTACGGTGTGGGCGAAGCGGATCTGTGGCCGTGGACGAGGGCGTAGGTGAAGCTGCTCCGGTGGTTGGGTTAAGGATGGTGTCGACAACGCGGATCTGCGACCGTGGACGGGGCGTCAGAAGCTTCTCAGGTGGTTGGGTTAAGGATGGTGTCGACGATGCGGATCTGCGGCCGTGGACGGGGCGTCAGAAGCTGCTCCGGTGGTTGGGTTAAGGGTGGTGTCGACAATGCGGATCTACGGCCGTGGACGGGGCGTCAGAAGCTGCTCCGGTAGGTTGGATGAGGGTGCGAGGAAGCGGATCTGAGGCCGTGGACTTGTGAGTTGGCAAAGCGGCCCCGGTAGGGTTGAGAATGGTATAGGCGAAGCTACTCAGGTAGGGTTGACGCTGGTGTCGGCGAAGCGGCTCTGGTAGGGTTGAGGAAGGTGTCGGCGAAGCGGCTCCGGTAGGGTTGAGGAAGGTGTCGGCGAAGAGGATCAGAGGCCGTCAACGGGGGCGTCGGTGGGGCAGCTCTGGGGGGTGTGGACGAAGCGTCTCCGGTGGGGAGTACGAATGAGCCGCTGCAGACGCGCGGCGGTTGACGAGAGTACTGGCGAAGCAGATCCGGCACCGTGGACAAGGCCGACACTGAATGGGCTGTGGTACAGTGGTGGATGAGCAGTCTACTTGTTTCTAAGGGAGGTGGGAGGGATAGATGCAGCCGCAGAAGCAGATCCAGCGAGGTGGACGCCGCTGGCAGTGAATGGGTTATGGTACGCCGGTGGATGAGCAGTCTAGGGTTTCGAGAGGGGAGGGGAGAAAGGGCGATGAAGTACGGACGACATGATGTAAGATGCTCTGGTGCTGTGGAGTTAGTCGTTTTTGCAGGAGGGGGAGAGGAAATGGGGGTGCCGTGTAGTGGGGGGAACCGGAAGTTACCAAAGCAGCCCCGACCTATCATGTAGATGAGGGCGGTATTGTAACTATTGGTCTCCGTGCACCAAGGACAAAAGGGGGATTTCGCATGCTAAAGACTAAGGTGGCGGAAATTTTAGAAGGAGGCGGGAGATTTCGCCGCCCGCGGGATCGTTCCTATCCAGTTTCAACTAATTTTGGACCGTGCTAGCGGGAAGGTCATGCTAGACTGTGTACAAGGGGCACACGTCAGTAGTTAATAACTGGTGTGAAGTCCACCCCAGAAAAAAAGACAATAACTCAGGATGATGCGCCGATAACTTGGACGTTCACACGGGCGCGGCCAATCGTACGGGTGTAGTGGCACGTTCACAAAAAAAGGGATCAAACGCTCAGCCTATGTATTTCTCGTGTAAATAGATAATTTAGTGCCATTGGTTATTTACTTTAAACATAATGCATTGACGTGTTAGTGTAGAGGCGCACAAAAAGAAATGGATATTGTAGTTAGCTACTTAAAAGTGTTACCTCATATGATTACATAGCCTCCATTTCATAAATTGAGTACCCGTTGAATTCATATATGAATATTACATATATTACTTCAAAATAGAAACTTAAATCATCCAAGACTAACGAATTTGAATGCAAGAGTAACAATGGTGCATGTGTATGATAGCTACATTGGTTGTTTGAAGAAACATCACTGTAACTTTGGCATGCACAACTAAAAAGGTTTATTTAAATAGAAAAAATGTGATATGTGAGTGTCCAATCTTTATAGCGTTGAATCGATATTGTACCTTTGGCCACGATACGAAGTAGATATTGACTTATGTTCAAGCGATGCACGTCCACGATCGCTAGATAGTGATACGTGAATGAATTGTGCAATCTCTCTCACACGCATACATATCTCATTTCCCTGTGGGCATCGGAATCACACACGCGCACTTCGTGTATTTCTCTCCCTCCGTCAGGGTTAAATTTATCTTTCTACCCCATCCTACAAGTCTCTCACGCAGAAACACACACGCTCTCTATGTCTAACACGCCCACCCCTTTAATTCTGCCCACCCACAGCCACTAATGTCTCAAAGTATAATAATGTCTCTCACACATATGCTATCTACCTATCCCTTAATATAGCTAGATATGTGTCACACAAACTCCTTCTCCCTACTAGCAAACCATGTGCGTTGCACGGAACATCAAGATGTATTTGTATGAGAAGTTTATCTTGTGGGAGAAAAGGATGAACGAGGGAATGCCTTATTTGCAAATGCGGAGAGGGGTGTGGGTATCTTTTTGCAAAATTGCCATATTTTCCTTCCTGCCCGTCGGATGTA